>NC_048567.1:69403099-69418099 GCF_013265735.2 Oncorhynchus mykiss
TCTAACTCTCCTACACTAACTCTCCTGCTCTAACTCTCCTGCTCTAACTCTCCTACTCTAACTCTCCTACACTAACTCTCCTACTCTAACTCTCCTACACTAACTCTCCTACTCTAACTCTCCTACACTAACTCTCCTGCTCTAACTCTCCTACTCTAACTCTCCTACACTAACTCTCCTACACTAACTCTCCTGCTCTAACTCTCCTGCTCTAACTCTCCTGCTCTAACTCTTCTACTCTAACTCTCCTACACTAACTCTCCTACTCTAACTCTCCTACACTAACTCTCCTGCTCTAACTCTCCTACTCTAACTCTCCTACACTAACTCTCCTACTCTAACTCTCCTACACTAACTCTCCTGCTCTAACTCTCCTACTCTAACTCTCCTACACTAACTCTCCTACTCTAACTCTCCTACACTAACTCTCCTGCTCTAACTCTCCTACACTAACTCTCCTACTCTAACTCTCCTACTCTAACTCTCCTACTGTAACTCTCCTACTCTAACTCTCCTGCTCTAACTCTCCTGCCAAACAAAAGCTAAAATTCTATAAGAAAATAGACACTGGTTTCCAGACCAGGTGGGGTCTTCTCTGATAGCATTATTATACTCACACGTGTTCCTTTCATCCCGGGAGTTCCCGACTCGCCATACTCTCCCTGGGAGGAGACAAGTGACATTGAAGTGATATTAAGGTGACATAGAGAAGATGTAGTCGTGACATTACTTATTTTTTGTGATTTAAAAAAATAAATATCTGTTATAATCATGGTAATTGTCATTATTGTGCTCTCCCAAGTAGGGTATCTTAGTGGGTGGGTGATACTGTGAAGGGGGTGGGGTCTGGAGCTGTCACTCACCTTAGGGCCCATCGGCCCAGCGGGTCCCTCATGGCCCTGCATGCCCGGGAACCCCATGTTGCCTTGGAGACCAGGAAATCCACGCTCACCCTACAGGAGACACAACAATAGTTAAACAGAGTTGGGTGAAGTTACCACAGAGGCTGGTCAGTTTCATGTTTTTCAACATTATGGTTAGGTTTAGCATCCTAAAAAAAATATATATATATATATATATATAATATTTTGAGAAAGTATTATATATTTTATATAATACTTTGAGAATCTCAAATGTCAAATCAAACACTTTTTTGGTTACTACATGATTCCATATGTGTTATTTCATAGTTTTGATGTCTTCACTATTATTCTACAATGTAGAAAATAGTAAAAATAAGACACTTTTGACTGGTACTGTGTATATATATTACTATTTTCTACGTAATAATAGTGAAGACATCAAAACCATGAAATAACACATATGGAATCATGTAGTAACCAAAAAAAGTGTTTGATTTGACATTTGAGATTCTCAAAGTAGCCACCCTTTGCCTTGATGACAAATTTGCACACGCTCTCAACCAGCTTCATGAGGTAGTCATCTGGAATGCATATTAATTAATAGGTGTGCCTTGTTAAAAGTTAATTTGTGGAATTTCTTTCTTTCTTAATATGTTTGAGCCAATCGGTTGTGTTGTGACAATGTAGGGGTGGTATACAGAACTATTTGGTAAAAGACCAAGTCCATATTATGGCAAGAACAACTCAAATAAGCAAAGATAAATGACAGTCCATCATTACTTTAAGACATGAAAGTCAGTCAATTCGGAACATTTCAAGAACTTTGAAAGTTTCTTCAAGTGCTGTCGCAAAAACCATCAAGCGCAATGATGAAACTGGCTCTCATGAGGACCACCACAGGAAAGGAAGACCCAGAGTTACTTCTGCTGCAGAGGATACGTTCATTAGTGTTTACCAGCCTCAGAAATTGCAGCCCAAATAAATGCTTCACAGAGTTCAAGTAACAGACACAACTCAACATCCACTGTTCAGAGGATGTGTGAATCAGGCCTTCATGGTTGAATTGCTGATGATCTGTGATTTATTTAGAATTCAAAGCACACTTAATGAGCATGGCTACCACAGCATTCTGCAGCAAAATGCCATCCCATCTGGTTTGGACTTAGTGGGACTATCATTTGTTTATCAACAGGACAATGACCCACCACACCTCCAGGTTGTGTAAGGCTATTTGACCAAGAAGGAGAGTGATGGAGTGCTGCATCAGATGACCTGGCCTCCACAATCCGACCTCAACACAATTGAGATGGTTTGGGATGAGTGTGCAAAGCTGCCATCAAGGCAAAGGGTGGCTACTTTAACACTTTTTTGGTTACTACATGATTCTATATGTGTTACTTCATAGTGTTGATGTCTTAACTACTATCCTACAATGTAGAACATAGTACAAATAAAGAAAAACCCTTGAATGAGTAGGTATGTCCAAACTTCTGACCAGTACTGTATATAAACTCAGCAAAAAAAGAAACGTCCCTGTTTCAGGACCCTGTCTTTCACAGATAATTTGTAAAAATCCAAATAACTTCATTGTAAAGGGTTTAAACACTGTTTCCCATGCTTGTTCACTGAACCATAAATGATTAATGAACATGCACCTGTGGAACGGTCGTTAAGACACTAACAGCTTACAGATGGTAGGCAATTAAGGTCACAGTTATGAAAACTTAGGACACTAAAGAGGCTTTTCTACTGACTCTGAAAAACACCAACAGAAAGAGGCCCAGGGTCCCTGCTCATCTGCGTGAACGTGCCTTAGGTATGCTGCAAGGAGGCATGAGGACTACAGATGTGGCCAGGGATATAAATTGCAATGTCCGTACTGTGAGACACCTAAGACAGCGCTACAGGGAGACGCAGTGGCAGACCACATGTAACAACACTTGCACAGGATTGGTACATCCGAACATCACACCTGCGGGACAGGTAGAGGATGGCAACGACAACTGCCCGAGTTACACCAGGAACGCACAATCCCTCTATCAGTGCTTAGACTGTCCTCAATAGGCTGAGAGAGGCTGGACTGAGGTCTTGTAGGCCTGTTGTAAGGCAGGTCCTCACCAGACATCTCTGGCAACAACATCGCCTATGGGCACAAACCCACCGTTGCTGGACCAGACAGGACTGGCAAAAAGTGCTCTTCACTGACGAGTCACGGTTTTGTCTCACCCGGGGTGATGGTCGGATTTACGTTTATTGTTGGAGGAATGAGCGTTACACCGAGGCCTGTACTCTGGAGCGGGATCGATTTGGAGATGGAGGATCCGTCATGGTCTGGGGCGGTGTGTCACAGCATCATCGGACTGAGCTTGTTGTCAATGCAGGCAATCTCAAAGATGTGCGTAACAGGGAAGAGATCCTCCTCCCTAATGTGGTACCCTTCCTGCAGGCTCATCCTGACATGACACTCCAGCATGACAATGCCACCAGCAATACTGCTCGTTATGTGCGTGATTTCCTGCAAGACAGGAATGTCAGGAATGGCCAGTGATGAGCCCGGATATTAATCCCATTGAGCACGTCTGGGACCTGTTGGATCGGAGGATGAGGGCTAGGGCCATTCCCCCCAGAAATGTCCGGGAACTTGCAGGTGCCTTAGTGGAAGAGTGGGGTAACATCTCACAGCAAGAACTGGCAAATCTGGTGCAGTCCATGAGGAGGAGATACACTGCAGTACTTAATGCAGCTAGTGGCCACACCAGATACTGACTGTTACTTTTGATTTTGACCCCCCCTTTGTTCAGGGACACATTATTCAATTTCTGTTAGTCACATTTCTGCAGAACTTGTTCTGTTTATGTCTCAGTTGTTGAATCTTATGTTCATACAAATATTTAAACAAGTTAAGTTTGCTGAAAATAAACGCAGTTGACAGTGAGAGGACGTTACTTTTTTTCTGAGTTCATGAAGAGGATTAATGAGACAGTAATAGCTGATTGCTTCATGTGTTCCATCTATCTGCCACCAGATGGAGCCACAGTCCTTTCTCAGGCCAGAGTGGTCTGCTCTGACCAACAATGTATATTATCCCTGGTTAGCGGTTGCTATGTATTGTCCGCTGAGCGATTTTGAAGCCACAAGTGAGCCATATTGGCACTCCTCAATAGGAGAGGCCCTCCAAATGAAATTCTACAGCTGTTCTATTAAATGTTTCATGGACAAAATGACATCTATTTAAGCCTTTTTTTGTTTATACCTTAAGGAAAATGTTTTAAATATTATAAAATGTTTTGTTTGTATGTTTAGATGACATAATATAATGTATATAATGCAAAAAATAATGTACATATTAACAAATACATGTTTATAGCTTAAACATTTATTTTTTTACAACGGTGGCGGAGTGCCAAGATGAAGGCAATGTGGCTTCAACACAGCGCCCCCTATAGATCATTTGGTGTACTGTGCATTCTGAAAGTATTCAAACCCCTTCACTTTTTCCATATTTGTTACGTTAAAGCCGTATTCTAAAATGGATTAGATTTTAAAAATCCTCATCAATCTACACACAAAACCCCATAACGACAAAGCGAAAACAGGTTGGTATTTATTTATTTATTTTTTAAATACCTTATTTACATAAGTATTCAAACCCTTTGCTATGAAACTCGAAATTGAGCTCAGGTGCATCCTGTTTCCATTGATCATCCTTGATTGATCATGTTTCTACAACTTGATTGGAGTCCACCTGTCGTAAATTAAATTGATTGGACATGATTTGGAAAGGCACATACCTGTCTATATAAGGTCCCACTGTTGACAGTGATGTCAGAGAAAAAAACAAGCCATGAGGTTGAAGGAATTGTCCGTAGAGCTCCGAGACAGTATTGTGTCGAGGCACAGATCTGGGGAAAGGTACCAAACAATATCTGCAGCATTGAAGGTCCCCAAGAACACAGTGGCCTCCATCATTCTTAAAATGAAGAAGTTAAGAACCATCAAGACTCTTCCTAGAGCTGGCCGCCTGGTCAAACTGAGCAATCTGGGGAGAAGGGCCTTGGCCAGGGATGTGACCAAGAACCTGATGGTCACTCTGACAGAGCTCCAGAGTTCCTCTATGGAGATGGGAGAACCTTCCAGAAGGACAACCATCTCTGTAGCACTCCACCAATCAGGCCTTTATGGTAGGAGCCAGACAGAAGCCACTCTTCAGTAAAAGGCACATGACATGACAATGAGAAACAAGATTCTCTGGTCTGATGAACCCAAGATTGGACTCTTTGGCCTGAATTCCAAGCGTCATGTCTGGAAGAAACCTGGCACCACTCATCACCTGGCCAATACCATTCCTACTGTGAAGCATCGTGGTGGCAGCATCATGCTGTGGGGATGTTTTTCAGCAGCAGGCACTGGGAGACTAGTCAAGATCGAGGGAAGGATTAACAGATCAAAGTACAGAGATCCTTGATAAAAAAAACCTGCTCCAAAGTGCTCAGGACCTCAGACGGTGGCGAAGGTTCACCTTCCAACAGGACAACGACCCTACGCACACAGCCAAGACAACACAGGAGTGGCTTCGGGACAAGTCTCTGAATGTCCTTGAGTGGCCCAGCAAGAGACCGTACTTGAACCTGATCGAACATCAAATCAAATCAAATCTCTGGCGAGATCTGAAAATAGGTGTGCAGCAACGCTATCCATCCAACCTGACAGAGTTTGAGATGATCTGCAGAGAAGAATGGGAGAAACTCCACAAATACAGGTGTGCCCAGCTTGTAGAGTCATACCCAAGAAGACTGTAGGCTGTAATCGCTGCCAAAGGTGCTTCAATAAAGTACTAAGTAAATGGTCTGAATTGTATTTATTTTTAATACATTCGCAAACATTTTTGGAAACCTGTTTTTGCATAGTCATTATGGGGTATTGTGTGTAGATTAATGAGGGGGAAAAACTATTTAATACATTTTGGAATAAGGCTGTAAAGTAACAAAATGTGGAAAAAGTCAAGGGGTCTGAATACTTTCCGAATGCACTGTATATACAGTTGAAGTGGGAAGTTTACATACACCTTAGCCAAATACATTTAAACTCCGTTTTAAACCCTGACATTTAATCCTAGTAAAACTTCCCTGTCTTTGGTCAGTTAGGATCACCACTTTATTTGAACCTGTTTTGGAGATTGGTTTAATGTGAAATGTCAGAATAATAATAGAGAGAATGATTTATTTCATATTTTATTTCTTTCATCACATTCCCAGTGGGTCAGAAGTTTACACACACTCAATTTGTATTTGTGTCACGTTCTGACCTTAGTTCTGTTATTATAGCTTTGTTTTAGTATGGTCAGGGCGTGAGTTGGGTGGGTTGTCTATGTTAGTTTTTCTATCATTTGGGATTTCTGTGTTCGGCCTAGTATGGTTCTCAATCAGAGGCAGCTGTTAATCGTTGTCCCTGATTGAGAATCATACTTAGGTAGCCTGGGTTTCACTTTTGAGTTGTGGATGTTTGTCTTCCGTGTCAGTGTTTGTCGCCACACGGGACTGTTTCGCTCATTTCAAGTTTATTGTTTTGTATTTCGTAGTGTTCAGTTTATGTTTTAAAATAAACATTATGGACAATTACAACGCTGCGTTTTGGTCCTCCGATCCTTCTCGCTTCTCCTCAGAAGAAGAGGAGGACAAGGTTCGTTACAGAAACACCCACCACCAAAGGACCAAGCAGCGTGGTAACGAGCAGCAGCGATCTCAGGACTCAAGGACATGGGAGGAGATTCTGGACGGCAAGGGACCCTGGGCACAAGCTGGAAAGTATCGCCGCCCCAAGGCTGAGCTGGAGGCAGCGAAAGCTGAGCGGCGGTGGTATGAGGAGGCAGCACGGCTGCGTGGCAGGAAGCCCAAGAGGCAGCCCCAAAAATGTATTGGGGGGGAGCACACGGGGAGTGTGGTGAAGCCAGGTAGGAGACCTGCGGCAACTTCCCATGCTTACCGGAGAGAGAGAGGGACCGGGCAGGTACCGTGTTATGCGGTGGAGCGCATGGTGTCCCCAGTGCGTGTGCATAGCCCGGTGCGGTACATTCCAGCTCCTCGTATCGGCCGGGCTAGAGTGGGCATCGAGCCAGGTGCCATGAAGCCGGCTCAGCAGATCTTGTCTCCAGTGCGTCTCCTCGGGCCGGTGTACATGGCCCCAGCCTTACGCATGGTGTCCCCGGTTCGCCAGCACAGCCCAGTGCGGGCTATTCCACCTCGCCGCACTGGCCTGGCTACGGGGGCATTCAACCAGGTAAGGTTGGGCAGGCTCGGTGCTCAAGAGCTCCAGTGCGCCTTCACGGTTCGGTCTATCCGGTGCCACCTCTATGTACCAGCCCTCCGGTGGCAGCCCCCAGCACCAGGCAGTCTCTCTGTCTCCTCCCCACAGGTGCTCCCGCCTGTCCAGCGCTGCCGGAGTCTCCCACCTGTCCGGAGCTGCCGGAATCTCCCGCCTGTCCGGCGCTTCGACCTCCGGATCGTCCTCGAGGCCGGTGGCGGCGCGCTGTGGGAGCCGCGCATCAGGGGGGGGAGGGGTCACTGTCACGACTTCCGCCGAAGTTGGCTCCCCTGCCTGTTCGGGCGGTGCTCGGCGGTCGTAGTCACCGTCCTACTAGCCGCCACCGATCCCTTTTTCGTTTGTCTGTTTGTTTTGTCTTATTAGTTTCACCTATGTTTCTGTTGTTTGGTTTAATGAGCTTTATTTAGTAGGTAGACCCGCCCTTGTTTTGTGCGGGGTTGTCTTTATGTTACGTGTGTACATTTTAGGTAGAGGTGGGTGTTTCTGTAATGGATCTCGTCCTCCTCTTCTGAGGAGGAGTAGCGAGAAGGATCGGAGGACCAATGCGCAGCGTGGTAAGTGTCCATAATGTTTCATAAAAAATGAACACTGAAATACAAAACAATAAACGTGACTAAATGACACAAATGAAACAGTCCCGTGTGGAACAAACACTGACACGGAAAATAAACACCCACAACTCAAAAGTGAAACCCAGGCTACCTAAGTATGATTCTCAATCAGGGACAACAATTGACAGCTGCCTCTGATTGAGAACCATACTAGGCCGAACACAGAAATCCCAAATGATAGAAAAACGAACATAGACAACCCACCCAACTCACGCCCTGACCATTCTAAAACAAAGATATAATAACAGAACTAAGGTCAGAACGTGACAATTTGGTAGCATTGCCTTTAATTAAATTGTTTAACTTAGGTCAAACGTTTCGGGTAGCCTTCCACAAGTTTCCGACAATGAGTTGGGTGAATTTTGGCCCATTCCTCCTGACAGAGCTGGTGTAACTGAGTCAGGTTTGTAGGCCTCCTTTCTCGCACATGCTTTTTCAGTTCTGCCCACAGATTTTCTATAGGATTGAGGTCAGGGCTTTTTGATGGCCACTCCAATACCTTTACTTTGTTGTCCTAAAGCCATTTTGACACAACTTTGGAAGTATGCTTGGGGTCATTGTCCATTTGGAAGACCCATTTGCGACGAAGCTTTAACTTCCTGACTGATGTCTTGAGATGTTGCTTCAATATATCCACATAATTTTCCTTCTCATGAGGCCATCTATTTTGTGACGTCCCTCCTGCAGCAAAGCACCCCCACAACATGATGCTGCCCCCCCCCCCCCCCCGTGCTTCACGTTTGGGATGGTGTTCTCGGCTTGCAAGCCTCGCCCTTTTGCATCCAAACATAACAACGGTCATTATGGCCAAACAGTTCTATTTTTGTTTCATCAGACCAGAGGACATTTCTCCAAAAAGTATGATCTTTGTCCTCATGTGCAGTAGCAAACCCGTAGTCTGGCTTTTTTATGGCGGTTTTGGAGCAGTTGCTTCTTCCTTGCTGAGCGGTCTTTCAGGTTATGTCGATATAGGACTCGTTTTACTGTGGATATAGATACTTTTGTACCCGTTTCCCCCAGCATATTCACAAGGTCCTTTGCTGTTGTTCTGGGATTGATTTGCACTTATCGTGCCAAAGTACGTTCATCTCTAGGAGACAGAACGCGGCTCCTTCCTTAGCGGTATGACGGCTGCGTGGTCCCATGGTGTTTATACTTGCATGTTTGTACAGATTAATGTGATACCTTCTGGCGTTTGGAAATTCTTCCCAAGGATGAACCAGACTTGTGGATGTCTACAACTTTTTTTTTCTGAGGTCTTGGCTGATTTCTTTTGATTTTCCCATGATGTCAAGCAAAGAGGCACTGAGTTTGAAGTTAGGTCTGGAAATACATCCACAGGGACACCTCCAATTGACTCAAATGATGTCAATTAGCCTATCAGAAGCTTCTAAAGCCATGACATCATTTTCTGTTTCTATTTTCGGGAATTTTCCAAGCTGTTTAAAAGCACAGTCAACTTAGTGTATGTTAACTTCTGACCCACTGGAATTTTGACACAGTGAATTATGAGTGAAATAATCTGTCTGTAAACAATTACTTGTGTCACACACAAAGTAGATGTCCTAACCGACTTGCCAAAACTATAGTTTGTTAACATGAAATTTGTGGAGTGGTTGAAAAACAAAATGTAATGACTCCAACTTAAGTGTATGTAAACTTCTGACTTCAACTGTATAAATCATTGGCTCTTGCCCATTGAACTACATTCTGAGCTGCCAAGAGTGAAAGACAGGGAACTAGAAGGGAAAATGTGCTATTTGGAGCCCTTTTTGTGTATGTCTGTCTTTCTTAAGGCGTCAGCATGCTTCGGGTCGGCTGGCCACACTCCCTTATACGACCTACGCTTGAAAAACGAGACAAAAGTGTCAATAGTACAGTTTATCCATCTACACTTCCTCAAAATAGTCCGAATGAATCTAAGATAACTCAAGAAATCTGCCATTCATTCTGACGTTTTTGTAGAAAAGATCTTAGTCGCTCAATCGTACATCTAACTAAGATGTTTTGTGCAGTGTTTCTCAAGTGATTTTTTGTTGTTGTTGCTGCATGAATATAATTTGTTTCTCATTGAATCACAGCAAACACAAAGGAGCGCAGACGTTTAAAATGTTGTGTGAACAGCCTTATCGAACACCAAAATGAACAGCCTTATCGAACACCAAAATGAACAGCCTTATCGAACACCAAAATGAACAGCCTTATTGAACACCAAAATGAACAGCCTTATCGAACACCAAAATGAACAGCCTTATCGAACACCAAAATGAACAGCCTTATCGAACACCAAAATGAACAGCCTTATTGAACACCAAAATGAACAGCCTTATCGAACACCAAAATGAACAGCCTTATCGAACACCAAAATGAACAGCCTTATCGAACACCAAAATGAACAGCCTTATCGAACACCAAAATGAACAGCCTTATCGAACACCAAAATGAACAGCCTTATTGAACACCAAAATGAACAGCCTTATCGAACACCAAAATGAACAGCCTTATCGAACACCAAAATGAACAAAAACGTCACAAAATGCAATCATAATACATGGACTGTTCTGAACTGTTTTGAATGGGAAGCTGATGCCTTTACTCTCTCGCCCTGCTGCCTCTTTCTTCTACCTCCATCCCTCCATTCCTAAAGCTCACCAACATAACGTTCTGGGCCATGGGAACCAGGACACGGGCTGGTTGCCAAGGGAACAGAACCGCCGTCGTGGGCGACAGGAAGTGACATCATCATAGTGAACATATGCATGGAGAGTTGAAACAGCAGTTGATTTGCCAGTCTTCAACACCTTTCAACAGAGACTGAGACGTGAGGTATGACCTCACCAGGCTCAGCCTGTCAGTCAGTCAGTACAGGCCTGGCTCCAGAGAACACACAGCACACAGTAGTCCTCTCTGGACAATCTCTGTCTGGCTACTGTTTCTTGAACACAGAGTAGATAAGACACTGTTGCTAGGTTCTAATGTGTGTGAGAAAATACACATAGAGTAGCAATGCAATTGTTGTTTTCTGAGCTTCCTGAGAAGGTGCTGCTCTCATTGTGTCCTTGTTACTGGAAGATAACAAAGGCTGTGTCTGTAGATCTTCTTGGAAACTTTTAACCACAATTAGAAACACTGCATGATTGCTGGATTTACTTTTCCAGTGCATTACTGTTTCAAGAGTGGATTAGCGATGGTTTGGTCTGGTAGGAATGCACTCTCAGCCCAGCTGTGTGTCTGGACATGCTCTAATTCTGCCTGATTCCAGTCCAGCTCCATCCTGATCCCTGCTCCGTGTTGGCCCTCTGCTCCTCCGTTTTACAGCCAGGACTACTAAGTCCCACTGGGCTGACCCCTGACCCCTAACCCGGAACCCACAAACCACGCTCTGCTACGCCCCTTTGAGCCTATCAGGGATTCTGGACTGTTTTGAAGTTGTACAATCTGTAGTTTCTTGGTGGGGATCTTAGAGAGAGTAGGTGAAAGAGTGAGACACAACGTGAAGAAAAGCGAGAGAAGACAACCAATATGAAACTGATAGACAATGAGGAACTGATGGATAGAATGCTCACCTTTGCTCCTTTCACTCCACTGCAGTCACATTTCCCTTCACATGATGACCCAGAGCACCCCTAGAGAGAGAGAGAGAGAGAGAGAGAGAGAGAGAGAGAGAGAGAGAGAGAGAGACAGAGAGAGACAGAGAGACAGAGAGAGAGAGAGAGAGAGAGACAGAGAGAGAGATGAGAGAAAGTCCATATTACAGTCATTACATAGACCTCAGTAACCAAGTACAGACTGAGACAGCATTTTACACCAGAGGGCAACATAATCCCCCCTAGTATTCCAACGCTTTCTGATTTATCTGCCCATGTCAGAGAGGCTACAAACAGCAAACACCGACATGCTAACACACACACATACACACACAGTGTGAACCAGGATCATTCATTTGATCAGTTCAGGAGATAAAGGTGGTGTTAACTGCTATCATTTGCTTTTCAGTTATGTGGCAGCTCTCCTGAAGCAATCCTACAAGGGAGTTACCAAAATGACAATTTACCAGCTGGCCTCACTACTCTCTCAACAGGATCCCCTCTCCCTCCCCTCCCCTTCCCTTCCCTCTCCATCTCCTTCCCTCTCCCTCCCTTCCCTCTTCTCCCTCCCCCTCCCTCCCTTCTCAATCCCCTTCCCTCTTCTCCCTCCCCTCCCCTTTTCTCCCTCCCCTCTACTTCCTCTCTTCCTCTCCTCTCCCAGGGACTAAAGCCTGGGACCTGGCCTGTACTCTTCCTCTCCTCTCCCAGGGACTAGAGCCTGGGACCTGGCCTGTACTCTTCCTCTCCTCTCTTCCCTCCCTCTATCATCCAGCTGTTCCTTTGCTTCTTGACAGAGTCCTGTCAGGCAGGACAGGCCAGAGTCTATCAACTGACACTGGATCTACACTGTGGACAAGGCTGTAGAGAACACATGAGCCCCTAAACACACACACACACACACACACACACACACACACACACACACACACACACACACACACACACACACACACACACACACACACACAGTCTCATCTCCATTATCTACCCCTCACTTCCTTTCTCAATTCCTGTTCACTCCCCACTCCTTCCCTCTCACACAGCCTTGCTTCCGCTCCATCTCATGTCCTGGCTGGATCAACGTGTAGATTCCCTGGGAAACATGGGAATTAGTCACCCTCTAATAAGTCTATCCAGGATGGATCTACACCCTGCTCTCCCCACTATACTCATCCTCATTCTGAATTTATGTGTGGTCTGCAGCAAGTCACCCTCTCTCTCTCCCACTCCTTCTTTCTCCAACTTTCTCTCCACATCCCTCTCTCTCATGTCCTGCTAATGTACTGGAGGTAGAGTGAGCACCTGCTTTAGATCAGATCATAACACAGAGAGAGAGAGAGAGAGAGAGAGAGAGAGAGAGAGAGAGAGAGAGAGAGAGAGAGAGAGAGAGAGAGAGCACACTGCCCACAAAATGAGTTGGAAACCGAGCTGCACTTCCTAACCTCCTACCAAATGAATGACCATATTAGATATACATATTTCCCTCAGATTACACAGATCCACAAAGAATTTGAAAACAAACCCAATTTTTATAAACTCCCATATCTACTGGGTGAAATACCATTTGTGGTCTGTTGCCACAAGAAAAGGGCAACCAGTGAAGAACAAACACCATTGTAAATAAAACCCATATTTATGCTTATTTATTTTCCTTTTTGTACTTGAAATATTTTCACATAATATGACATTTGAAATGTCTTTATTCTTTTCGAACTTTTGTGAGTGTAATGTTGATTACTTATTATTTATTATTTTATTGTTTATTTCACTTTTGTTTATTATCTATTTCACTTGCTTTGGCAATGTTAACATATGTTTCCCATGGTAATAAAGCCCCTCGAATTGGATTGAATTGAATTGAGAGAGAGAGAGATGGTTAGAGAGAGAGCCAATAGAGAGAGAGAGCTGAGAGAGAGAGAGAGAGAGAGAGCTAAGAGAGAGAGAGAGAGCTAAGAGAGAGAGAGAGAGAGCTAAGAGAGAGAGAGAGCTGAGAGAGAGAGCTAAGAGAGAGAGCTAAGAGAGAGAGAGAGCTAAGAGAGAGAGAGCTAAGAGAGAGAGAGCTAAGAGAGAGAGAGAGCTAAGAGAGAGAGCTAAGAGAGAGAGCTAAGAGAGAGAGAGAGCTAAGAGAGAGAGAGCTAAGAGAGAGAGAGCTAAGAGAGAGAGCTAAGAGAGAGAGAGCTAAGAGAGAGAGAGCTAAGAGAGAGAGAGAGCTAAGAGAGAGAGCTAAGAGAGAGAGCTAAGAGAGAGAGAGAGCTAAGAGAGAGAGAGCTAAGAGAGAGAGAGCTAGGAGAGAGAGCTAAGAGAGAGAGAGAGAGAGAGAGCTAAGAGAGAGAAAGAGAGCTGAGAGAGAGCTAAGAGAGAGCAAGAGAGACTGTAATGAACTGTGTTACTCGTAATGGCAACATCCACTATAGCTCATAACAGTAGGGCTTCTGATGCACAGAACCTTTCTACTGCACCAGTATTTCTACCTATCACCATGGTTATTAGATGCTGTAGGGACAGACTTTAGGATGAAACCAGATATTGAAATTGCATTTAGTCTGACACAGATGCAACTAGTCAGTGATCAATCATTCTTCCACCTGTTGTTCTCACTCTGTTTCTCCTTTTCTCCCTGCCTCCGACTCTTTCTTTTTCTCCCACTCTCTTTCTCTGCCTCCCATTCTCTTTCTTTTTCTCCCACTCTATCGCTTTCCCTCCATCCTCCTGTTAGACAAAACCTCTCCATCTTCCTCTGATCAGACATTCCAGCAGGCACTTCAAACTACTGAGACGCCCCGACCCTCTAATCCAGAACACACTCTGACACGCATGACGAGAGAATGTCTCCACAGGTATGTGTGTGAATGTGTGTGTGTGTGTGAATGTGTGTGTATGTGTGTGAATGTGTGTGTGTGTGTGAATGTGTGTGTATGTGTGTGTGTGTGTGAATGTGTGTGTATGTGTGTGAATGTGTGTGTGTGTGTGTGTGAATGTGTGTGTATGTGTGTGAATGTGTGTGTGTGTGTGTGTGTGAATGTGTGTGAATGTGTGTGAATGTGTGTGTATGTGTGTGTATGGGTGAGAATGTGTGTGTATGTGTGTGTATGGGTGTGAATGTGTGTGTATGTGTGTGTATGGGTGTGAATGTGTGTGAATGTATGTGTGTGTATGTGTGTGTGTATGTGTGTGAATGTGTGTGTGTATGTGTGTGAATGTGTGTGCGCGCAAGAGTGCTTGTTCATGTCTGTCCGTTCCATCCTGTTATGTTCTCACACTCTGCCATTCTGTGATGTCTGTTACAGGTCTCCTACCACAACATGCTATCTGACAGGAGATCAAAGGAAGTGGAGTGTCTTTCATCCCGTTTTTGTTATGCCTTCTTAGTCCGTTACACATCTCTCTAAACCCAAACACCAGATGGGTGAGATGGCAGGCAGACTAAACTGACATCCACACAAAACAGACTTCTAGTTAATGGCCTGTGCTGCTGTAGAGAGAGCTGGGGCTGATTCAGTATCTGGTCCTACGTGAAAAGGGATCTTAAGACGGTGATATCGCCTCGATTCCCAGGTGTATAGGTCAATGGGGACTATTGTGACTAACGGAAAGCAGTAGAATGTATAAACCATCTCT
>NC_048567.1:69420599-69425599 GCF_013265735.2 Oncorhynchus mykiss
TGTTGTGAGGAGTGTAATGGGTTTCTAGGTATACAGAACACAATGACTCCCAGGTCTGGAGAGGTTCAAATAAACACCTCAACAGAAACCACACAGGTCTGTGAACATGTGACTGTCTATCATGTTTATGCTTGTGTATCTGTCTGTCAAACCTGTGCAGTTCTAAATGTTATCTATGTATATATGAAAGTTTTTATGTGCATGCCTGTAGCATATTGCGTGTGTGTGGGTGTTTGTTTCTGTGTGTATGTATGAGTGCGTCACTGTGGACGTGAGTGTGTGTTTGTGAGTGTTTAATCCATGGTCTATGCTGGACAGGGCCAATGGGCTCCAATGTTTGTTTAGAAACAGACAGATAGAATCTCCAAGTGTCAGCAGAGAGAGAGAGAGTCAGTATAGTAGGAAGGAACTGTGATAGGACCAGAGTATAGTAGGAAGGAACTGTGATAGGACCAGAGTATAGTAGGAAGGAACTGTGATAGGACCAGAGTATAGTAGGAAGGAACTGTGATAGGACCAGAGTATAGGAGGAAGGAACTGTGATAGGACCAGAGTATAGGAGGAAGGAACTGTGATAGGACCAGAGAAAAGTAAAAGGAACTGTGATAGGACCAGAGTATAGGAGGAAGGAACTGTGATAGGACCAGAGTATAGGAGGAAGGAACTGTGATAGAACCAGAGAAAAGTAAAAGGAACTGTGATAGGACCAGAGTATAGGAGGAAGGAACTGTGATAGGACCAGAGAAAAGTAAAAGGAACTGTGATAGGACCAGAGTATAGGAGGAAGGAACTGTGATAGGACCAGAGTATAGGAGGAAGGAACTGTGATAGGACCAGAGTATAGGAGGAAGGAACTGTGATAGGACCAGAGAAAAGTAAAAGGAACTGTGATAGGACCAGAGTATAGGAGGAAGGAACTGTGATAGGACCAGAGAAAAGTAAAAGGAACTGTGATAGGACCAGAGTATAGGAGGAAGGAACTGTGATAGGACCAGAGGTAGGAATATCTACAAGCTTTGTGTGGATTCATGTTGGGGGATTTGACCACTTGGACATTTGGCTTAATCCCAAGAGTTTAGCCCCGTTCAACACTTTCCAATTGTTGTCTTCTAACGTCATAGCTGGTTTGTCTAACGTCACTACTCAGAAAGAAATGCTATTCTCCTAAACTCTGTATACTGAGGAGAGCAGATGGGAAATAAGAGAACAGAGTGGAGGGGGGCTGGTGAGTAATGTTTATGCTATATTAGAGGGTTCTCACGTCCATATAAACCAGGCCTTCGGATCAATCAGTCGGAGTCTCAATTTACTATTGAGTTAGAATAGTAGAATACACAAGGTGCAATTTCAAAATGTGGTTGTGCACCAGCAGTTTTTCTCTTGTTATGTCAGCCACTGATAGTCTGTCAATTAGCCCATGTTAGCTAAAAATGAGAGAGAGATGGAGAGAGAGAGAGAAAGAGAGAGAGAGACAGAGAGAGACAGAGAGAGAGAGAGAGTGGAGAGAGAGTCCTGTCCTGACCAGGAGAGGACCAGGACTTTCCCTGAAGTCCTAAGGCTAAGACAAACAGGGTTCCTCTCACTGTGACATTCTGAGGGGATTTCCGTGTTAATCTGCGATTTACATAGCATCTGTATGAAACAGCTACCCTCTGTTCTCCTTCTTCCTGTTACAGACAAGCAGTGGAACAAGCTGTGATCAGACACAGATCTGGTCAAAACATCTACACTTTGAAAAGAGTCTAATCAAAATGCTTAGTTTCCATGGTGCTTTTGTAATGAAAAGGCAGAATGACTTTTTCCTCACTGTGTGTGGGAGAGACCATTTTGGCTGGTATCACTTTTAATGGCTCAAGTCACTAAGTCACTGCCATGTCCTGTAGAGCTGAGCTGTAAACTGGGGGTACCGTAAAGCTCAATGACCAGATGGGGGCAGAAACATGCCCAATGCAGGAGTTTTAATCAATATCAAATCAGTTCTGGGTAACATTTAAGTACCTTACTGTAAAGGTTGTCCCCCACGATGAAATCAGGGAGAGGACTATGGATCTACGTCCGTTGGTAATATTGTATTTTCGTACATTTGTACATTCGTCACATGAGATGCCAAAACTTGCCGAAACGTGTGTGAATGATGCCATAGAGATCAAGCAATTTACAAAATTACACTGATTGGCCAGATGGTGGTGCTATAACAAGTGATTGAAAATGCTAACTTTGAAAGGTCCCACCTGTTAGATATTCAGTACATACAAAACTACATACAGTACACACAACACTTTAAACTAGCTGTTATTGGCAGAGGTTTGGAACTCTCTTTGTCATTGGTCTAATAACCAATTTATCGCTGAGTGATGTCACCAGGCAAACTCGCCTTCTGTCACTTTCCTGAAATGTCTGTTCAATGTTTATGACTTCATCTTAACCCTGTTTGAATAGGTGTGTGTGAGGCATGGTCAACACCTGCATATCCAACCCACAGGTCAGGCTAACGTCTGTCTAATGTCCTGTAACAACCTTTGGAGCTGGCAGCCACTCTAGTGTGGAACACCCCAACATTCACATCACAGCCGTCAACCACTGACTATCGCGCCCCACAAACCCCCAGTGTACCCAAAACCACTCAGTGGCTGACTTCACCCTATGCCTGGAGTGTGGCAGGATGTTCCCTCATTCCAAGACCTCTCTCCCTCATGTGTTGCTGCAATAGACTGATATGCATGTGCACACACACGTACACACGTACACACACGCGCACACACACACACACACACACACGTACACACGTACACACACGCGCACACACACACACACACATGCACACATGTACACACACACACACACGCGCGCGCGCGCACACACACGTACACACACACACACACACCGTGATTGTGACTCTGCTGTACAGACAGTCAGACCATTGCTTATTTGATGAGATACAATGGCAGTCAGTCAAAATAGTGTTTCAGGTCTGGCTTGAAGGTACATGTGTTTCTTAACTCTGTCCATCCCCTTACATAGAGTACATCAACATGGCTCTCCTCAGCTCCTCAGCTCCTCAGCTGAAGTGAAGTGGAATGGCTCTGGGTATTATCGTAAATACTCTTGTCAGCCGGCCACAATGTGGAAGAAGAAGACTGTTTGTTGTTTTTGACGTTATCAGAAGCTAAACAAAAGTCTTCCTGCTCTGTGTGTGTGCGTGTCTGGTCAGCCTCAGAATATGGTATCCTACAGGTGAACGTTCTCCCTCTCTCTCCTGCTAACTCCTAAACAATGGAGGAGGAGGGAGAGGAGAGGAGGGAGAGATGAGGAGGGAGAGGAGAGGATGGGAGGGGGTCTTCCCTTCTTCCTTCCCCACAGATATGGATTTCGCTGAGGGGAAAACCAGGGAGATTACTTCCATCTCAACTCTCTCCAGACCCAGGGGGTTTTGTATATCCATTGTATGGATGATGTGATCTTCACCACATCAGCCTGATCAGCTAAAGACCCTTTAAACAGAGGAATATGAGTTACGGCAAGGTTGCACAACTCTCAGGTTTATTTGACCTGTCTGTATTGTGTTGTAAGTGTTTGGCACACAGAGAGATGTGTTATAATTAGCCATAATGACCTCTGATGTGGTCTGGTTCCATTTCCTACAACTCAGATGATAACCGTTGCACAACATTATAATCATGAAGTTGCCTCTACCCTCCTCCCTGGTCCCATTCCCAAATGGTTGCTCTCAGGTTGCTGGTTGCTCTCAGGTGAATTGTTTTCTCATTGGTTTGATCTTTAAGGAGACTGGGTAGGTGAAATAAATTAAACCTCTTAAGGATCTCTACAGATCGGTGTCCCACCCTCGGGTCGGTTGAGCTAATGTGCTCTGAAACAAATAAAGATTACTAAATGGTTCTTCCTCAGATCTTAAGGAACCTCACTGGGTGGGGCTGGAGAGAGTAAGTCTCCATAGTGATATCACCCATCAAGTGTTTTCAGATCAGTGAGAACAAGGAAATAGAAGATAGGAAAGGAATGAGATAAGAAAGGATTTGACCCTTGTCTGTTGCACGTGTGATCCCGGTCATTCACCAAGCTGTACCATGGTAAATCATCCAGTAATCTAAACCACATCTGATCTGTTGAAATCCCATGCGTAACAGACTATTACAATCCACCACATGAGGTGCTGTGGCAACTAGCCTAATAATAGCCCTGCCATAACTGGCTCCTGGATATCCCATTACCATACGCCTCATACTCAACACAGGCAAAGTGTTTCCAGTCAGTGGCTCAATTATAGTCATCATCAAGTCCTAGTACCATCCCGCTCCATTATAGTCAAATTAGCACTAGCAGGGGCTCTCCTCCTGGCCTAACCAATGGCAGCCGGCCCATAAAGAGTTAGTCACGGCGCTAAACCACTAGCAGGGGCTCTCCTCCTGGCCTAACCAATGGCAGCCGGCCCATAAAGAGTTAGTCACGGCGCTAAACCACTAGCAGGGGCTCTCCTCCTGGCCTAACCAATGGCAGCCGGCCCATAAAGAGTTAGTCACGGCGCTAAACCACTAGCAGGGGCTCTCCTCCTGGCCTAACCAATGGCAGCCGGCCCATAAAGAGTTAGTCACGGCGCTAAACCACTAGCAGGGGCTCTCCTCCTGGCCTAACCAATGGCAGCCGGCCCATAAAGAGTTAGTCACGGCGCTAAACCACTAGCAGGGGCTCTCCTCCTGGCCTAACCAATGGCAGCCGGCCCATAAAGAGTTAGTCACGGCGCTAAACCACTAGCAGGGGCTCTCCTCCTGGCCTAACCAATGGCAGCCGGCCCATAAAGAGTTAGTCACGGCGCTAAACCACTAGCAGGGGCTCTCCTCCTGGCCTAACCAATGGCAGCCGGCCCATAAAGAGTTAGTCACGGCGCTAAACCACTAGCAGGGGCTCTCCTCCTGGCCTAACCAATGGCAGCCGGCCCATAAAGAGTTAGTCACGGCGCTAAACCACTAGCAGGGGCTCTCCTC
>NC_048567.1:69430599-69553099 GCF_013265735.2 Oncorhynchus mykiss
GTTTTTTTGAGGTCACTGTCTATTCAATGGGTTTTCATTAGGAATCCATTTCTAAGGGACTTGTTTTCAGTTCCTACCGCTTCCACTGGATGTCACCAGTCCTTAGAAATTGGTTGAGGTTATTCCTTTGTGTAATGTAGAAGTATGGCCATCTTGAACAAGTGTCACGTCATGTGTACTGTTTGATAGTTGCGCAAGACCAGAAAGCGTGCTTGAGTTTGTTGTCTTCCTGTATTGAACACAGATCATCACGTCTTCAATTTGATCGATTATTTACATTTAAAAATACCTAAAGTAGTATTACAAAAGTAGTTTGAAATGTTTTGGCAAATTTTACAGGTAACTTCTGAGATATTTTGTAGTGACGTTGGTCAAGTTGGAACCAGTGTTTTTCTGGATCAAACGTGCCAAATAAATGGGACATTTTGGATATATATCGACGGAATTAATCAAACAAAAGGACCATTTATGATGTTTATGGGACATTTTGGAGTGCCAACAAAAGAAGCTCATCAAAGGTAAGGCATGATTTATATTTTATTTCTGCGTTTTGTGTCGTGCCTGCAGAGTTGAAATATGCTTTTCTGCGTTTTTGAAATCTGACACGTTGGCTGGATTCACAACGAGTGTAGCTTTAATTTGGTATCTTACATGTGTGATTTAATGAAAGTTTGAGTTTTTAGTATTTTATTTGAATTTGGTGCTCTGCATTTTCCCTGGCAATTGGCCAAGTGGGATGCTACCGTCCCGCGTATCCCAGAGAGGTTGAACCCCAATTACCCCCGATTAAACCCCAATTACCACCGATTAAACCCCAATTACCCCCGATTAAAGATAAAATACAAAATGATCCTGTTTCCATTGTTAAACATCATAGGAGAGCTGTGGACAGGAGACTAACATATGGCCTTGACATGGAGACTGTCACTGGACATGGGAGATACACCAGGAACCTTTTACTGTAGGAACCATTACTGTACAAGCCAAATATGGTGTAGAAACACACACACACACACAAACACACACACACACACACACACACACACACACACACACACACACACACACACACACACACACTATTGTCTGACACAAATCCTGGAATTCTCAAATTACCCCCAATTCCCTAAAGAGAAAATGGGAAAATTCCTTTAGAGAAATTCTCAGGCCTTCTGGCATGCTCAGAGTCACTTAAACACAACATATCCATCAGCGTGTGTGTGTGAATACAGAAACCTTGGCTTTGAGTGATTCTCATATGTTTTCCAGATGACAGAACTGCAGCTAGTAGGGACCTCTTCAGAACATTACCCTAAATAACACACTCAACACAGAGAGAGACACAAACTCCCATAGTCCATTAAACAAACCCATTACAATTCATTGAATATCATTGAAAGTGTTACAATTATAATTCCAAAACACTTGCTGTCACCACCATCACCAAGCACATTGTGTAAAGATGCAGTCTGATCCGCACACTCAACATGAGGGAGTGAAACACACACACACCAAAACAAACAAACACACACACACATACCCAGATACTGTATGCACAAAGATGCAAACTACTGTAAAACGTATATTCAGTACTCATTGATCTATTCTAGACTAAAGAATGGATCAATAAGTCTTGCAGATGGGGCGAAAGTTGAACCGTAGAAAATTCCAGAACTCATCGCTACTCCAGAACATATGTCATCCCTCCAGGGTTTCTGTAGGTCACCTGACCTCACTCTCTGAGGTAAGTTTTCATCTGACATCACATCTGACCTTTCCTTATCATTAGAAAGGATTTAAAGATCTCTAATGACATTGGTCATCTTGATTAACCCTTCATTATCGTGTGTGTGTGTGTGTGTGTGTGTGTGTGTGTGCGTGTGTATGTGTGTACATGTGCGTGTGTTTCACCCTGTCCTTGTCCCAATGATTACAAAATGCCCCAAGCTTGTCAGGTTCAAAGGTTAAGCTGTCAGCAAATTACAGGATGCCAATGCTATCATCCTGCTCTGGGAGGGGGCTGTCCTGCAACACACAGACACACAGACAGAAACACACACAAACACACACACACACACACACACACAACTCACCCCACCCAAAAACAGCTGATATGGGTCTAAGCCTCTGGCGTGTGCTAGTGTGGCAGAACAGAAGTAATTCACAGAGAGAGTAGCAGAGAGACAGTAGCAGAGAGACAGTAGCAGAGAGACAAGCAGAGAGACAGTAGCAGAGAGACAGTAGCAGAGAGATAGTAGCAGAGAGACAGTAGCAGAGAGACAAGCAGAGAGACAGTAGCAGAGAGACAGTAGCAGAGAGACAAGAAGAGAGACAGTAGCAGAGAGACAAGCAGAGAGACAGTAGCAGAGAGACAGTAGCAGAGAGACAGTAGCAGAGAGACAAGCAGAGAGACAGTAGCAGAGAGACAAGCCGAGAGACAGTAGCAGAGAGACAGTAGCAGAGAGACAAGCAGAGAGACAAGCAGAGAGACAAGCAGAGAGACAGTATTAGAGAGACAGTAGCAGAGAGACAGTAGCAGAGAGACAGTAGCAGAGAGACAGCAGCAGAGAGACAAGCAGAGAGACAAGCCGAGAGACAAGCCGAGAGACAGTAGCAGAGAGACAAGCAGAGAGACAGTAGCAGAGAGACAGTAGCAGAGACAAGCAGAGAGACAGTAGCAGATAGACAAGCAGAGAGACAAGCCGAGAGACAGTAGCAGAGAGACAAGCAAAGAGACAGTAGCAGAGAGACAGTAGCAGAGAGACAGTAGCAGAGAGACAAGCAGAGAGACAAGCAGAGAGACAGTAGCAGAGAGACAGTAGCAGAGAGACAAGCAGAGAGACAGTAGCAGAGAGACAAGCAGAGAGACAGTAGCAGAGAGACAGTAGCAGAGAGACAGTAGCAGAGAGACAAGTAGAAACAGTAGCAGAGAGACAGTAGCAGAGACAGTAGCAGAGAGACAGTAGCAGAGAGACAGTAGCAGAGAGACAGTAGCAGAGAGACAAGCAGAGAGACAAGCAGAGAGACAGTAGCAGAGAGACAGTAGCAGAGAGACAAGCAGAGAGACAGTAGCAGAGAGACAGTAGCAGAGAGACAGTAGCAGAGAGACAAGTAGAAACAGTAGCAGAGAGACAGTAGCAGAGACAGTAGCAGAGAGACAGTAGCAGCGAGACAGTAGCAGAGAGACAGTAGCAGCGAGACAGTAGAAGAGAGACGAGCAGAGAGACAGTAGCAGAGAGACAGTAGCAGAGAGACAAGCAGAGAGACAAGTAGAAACAGTAGCAGAGAGACAGTAGCAGAGAGAGAAGCAGAAGGACAGTAGCAGAGAGAAAGTAGCAGAGAGACAGTAGCAGAGAGACAAGCAGAGAGACCAGCAGAGAGACAGTAGCAGAGAAGAAGCAGAGAGACAGTAGCAGAGGGACAGTAGCAGCGAGACAGTAGCAGAGAGACAGTAGCAGCGAGACAGTAGAAGAGAGACGAGCAGAGAGACAGTAGCAGAGAGACAGTAGCAGAGAGACAAGCAGAGAGACAAGCAGAAACTGTAGCAGAGAGACAGTAGCAGAGAGACAGTAGCAGAGAGACAGACAGTGGCTGTCTATGAGGGTCTCCCCTCCTCTGTCACCCTCAGGGTACAATACGACAGGGACTACAGACTGTCTGTGCAGAGACAGCTAGGGGCGACATCTGTGTGTGTGTGTGTGTGTGTGTGTGTGTGTGTGTGTGTGAGTGTGTGTGTGTGTGTGCGTGTGCATGTGCGCGCGGGCGTGCGGGCGTGCGTGTGCGTGTGTGCTGGATGCTGTAAAGAGGTCTGTTTGCATCACTACTTTTGGGAGGTTACGTTTCCAAGGGCAAATACATACCAAATGAAACACTCTACTTCCATCTTTGTGAGACTGTTCTCTGACTAAAGCAGAGGTGACCTGTAAAACACCAGGAAATCACAGGAGACTGAGGCACCATCATCCCCAGTGAGACTCTCAGCACTTGACCTAGAAACTGTGGCTTACTCTACCTACTGTACACTGTGTGAAGGTGAGACATTGATGCTTCTGTTGTTCTCTTTCTCGCTCGCTCTCTCTCTCTCTCTCTTTATCTTTAAAAGGGGAGTCTGTGAAGAAGAGCGAGTGGCTGGCTTAGGAGGACAGCAGCAGTTCTGGAGTCTTTCTCTCTATAAACAAATAGGGTATTGAGAGAAGGCGAAAGAGAGAGAACGGAAGAAAGAAGTATGAGAGGCAAAGAGAGAGAACGGAAGAAAGAAGTATGAGAGGCAAAGCGAGAGAGAGAGAGAGAGCTGTTTTGTGCCAACCCTCTTTCTGTGAGCTGCTGAGGGCTTGAGAGAGTCTGAGTACCCCTGCTCTGTGAATGTACACTACTGTATGATGTAGGATGTGGACTTTCTGTGAGCTGCTGCAGGCTGGAGAGAGTCTGAGTACCCCTGCTCTGTGAATGTACACTACTGTATGATGTAGGATGTGGACTTAAGGAAGTAGGAACCTTTTTTCCTTGGCTTTTAAGTTTACAAAGAGAAGAAGTGGCTGGGGCTGCCTCACTTCCCTCTCAGAAAGCTCTGGAATCTGGGAACAAGGGGGCAGGTGGGGGGGTGGGGGGGGGTGTCAATGACCCCTGGGACCTGGAAGAGACCCCCTACAGGAATGAGGAGGCGGGGCCTTGAGGTTAGCGTGTGTGTGACAGGATGTGATGTCAGCCCAACGCCCTTGTTTACTTTCACTTATCACCCCAGGAAAAAAGCTATGGCAACAGTCATCTGCTATTAGCTCCTTCTGCACTCCAGAAGTTAGCTAATACGTGAGATGTGGAATCAAATTGGCTTTGACAGTAAAAAATAATAATTTGTATACGATGTAACTGACCTTGTTTTGTACTGTCTAAGAAGGTCATGTGAGAACATCATTGAGGCACTTTTAAAATCCTTGTGGTTGACCAGGACTGGCCAAGACACCATCATATTCTAAAATATTTATCCAAGGAACCATCTGGGAGATCTATTGAGAGAGAGAAACAAAGAACTACTGAAGCCAGCGAGGTAGTTAGAGGAGGGAAACAGAGAAACAAAGAACTACTGAAGCCAGCGAGGTAGTTAGAGGAGGGAAACAGAGAAACAAAGAACTACTGAAGCCAGCGAGGTAGTTAGAGGCAGAAACAGAGAAACAAAGAACTACTGAAGCCAGCGAGGTAGTTAGAGGAGGGAAACAGAGAAACAAAGAACTACTGAAGCCAGCGAGGTAGTTAGAGGCAGAAACAGAGAAACAAAGAACTACTGAAGCCAGCGAGGTAGTTAGAGGCAGAAACAGAGAAACAAAGAACTACTGAAGCCAGCGAGGTAGTTAGAGGAGGGAAACAGAGAAACAAAGAACTACTGAAGCCAGCGAGGTAGTTAGAGGAGGGAAACAGAGAAACAAAGAACTACTGAAGCCAGCGAGGTAGTTAGAGGCAGAAACAGAGAAACAAAGAACTACTGAAGCCAGCGAGGTAGTTAGAGGAGGGAAACAGAGAAACAAAGAACTACTGAAGCCAGCGAGGTAGTTAGAGGCAGAAACAGAGAAACAAAGAACTACTGAAGCCAGCGAGGTAGTTAGAGGAGGGAAACAGAGAAACAAAGAACTACTGAAGCCAGCGAGGTAGTTAGAGGCAGAAACAGAGAAACAAAGAACTACTGAAGCCAGCGAGGTAGTTAGAGGAGGGAAACAGAGAAACAAAGAACTACTGAAGCCAGCGAGGTAGTTAGAGGCAGAAACAGAGAAACAAAGAACTACTGAAGCCAGCGAGGTAGTTAGAGGCAGAAACAGAGAAACAAAGAACTACTGAAGCCAGCGAGGTAGTTAGAGAAGGGAAACAGAGAAACAAAGAACTACTGAAGCCAGCGAGGTAGTTAGAGGAGGGAAACAGAGAAACAAAGAACTACTGAAGCCAGCGAGGTAGTTAGAGGCAGAAACAGAGAAACAAAGAACTACTGAAGCCAGCGAGGTAGTTAGAGGCAGAAACAGAGAAACAAAGAACTACTGAAGCCAGCGAGGTAGTTAGAGGCAGAAACAGAGAAACAGTCTAATGGTCTGACTCAGTGACTACATGTGGGAGTATAAGTGTCTGCTAGGCCATTTGGACCGTAGCTAGTAGTTCCATTCAATAAATGTGTGTGTATGTGTGTGTGTGTGCATACACTGTTCCATTCCATGTTCCGTTCCATTCCTCATCCCCAAAAAGTTTTTATTTTCGCCATGGAAAGAATTACCACGACACAATCACCACTGACAGGGGAGGGCTCTTTAATGGCACACAGTGGACTACGGAATAAGTTATCAACACACAAACACAAACTGGAAAGGGAATTACGGCAATCAGGTCCAGTTGGATCTAATAGGTCAAAACAAAGCCTCACCTAAAGGGGTCTTCGAGCTAAGGAAAGAGAGAGAGAGAGAGAGAGAGAGAGAGAGAGAGAGAGAGAGAGAGAGAGAGAGAGAGAGAGAGAGACAGTGAGAGAGAGAGAGAGAGAGTGAGTGAGTGTTTGTGAAACAGAATCTATCTTCTCCCAGACCCCTCCAGCCACCACTTTAGAACCGCGCTGCTGATTACCATTAAATTACCATCCATTACCATACCAGCCACATCTCCTGATTCCGCTTAGATGGTTATCTATTGGTCAGAACTGCCAGTTCCCCTGTGTCTTTATCTGTAGCCCTCACATACAACCCCACATTATATAACATTAGAGACCACTACAGCTGACAGGCACCACTGTTCTTGGGCCTGTTCTTTGTTGAAGGAGATGGGAATAGAGATAACGGGGACTGACAAATGGCTCTGATCTAGGATCAGTTAAAATGTTAAATCTGCCTCCACACTGGCTCCACAATGCATAGATGGCTTAGTATAGGACAATACAATACATGTCAATGGATGCTTGTGCTCCAGAATAAATGAATATTGTCCAATAAGCCTACAGGGCAAAACATCAAGCTAAGGCAACAAGGAAAAGCAGGGCAATGTTGAGGGAAATGAATTGAGCATTTGTTCTTTGAGAAAAGAGGAATAAAGATCCTGTCATGGTAACATGAGCATTCTCAGGTCATATCAATTACAGCCTACAGTCACTCCCATGACAGAGAGAAGGACCATAACAGGAATCTGCTATCTCAATCACCATGGTTCCATAACAACCACTAACATGTCTATATACCAGTCGGTGTGTGTGTAGGTTTGTGCATGTGTGTGTGCGTGTGTGTGTGTCTGGTGCACAGTACAGTAACCATACACCAATCAGGATTGAGAGCGTGGCTGCAGGCTCTAGGCGACAGAGGGGAGAGGATATGAGGGGTGAAAAGGGAGGGGTAGACCACTGACATCTGGAAACCACATTACACGAGCAGACCTTTCAACAGGTATCAGTGGCAGCATGTTCTGTATAAAAAATAAGACATGTTGCTCTATTTTTCTGGACATGGGCAAGGTAGTATGTCTACTACCACTTTAATGCTTCCTGGAGAAACCATCACAGTTCATCCAGCTAACACTGACATGGAGGTGATTTTACTCTACCTTCTGTGTGTCTATGTCCGTCCAACTGCACCTCAGCTTCAACACCCACATACACCCCTCCTCCCTTCAACCTTGTCATGAAGTGTTTGTCCTGAAGTGAAGTTATTTTAGGGATCACAGTGGTTTAGGCGAGGCACAAAGCCCCCCAAAGTAACATAATGGACTAATAACATCAACTATTCTATTGAAAGACTTAACTGTCAGATTGTGGGAATTGGGAAGAAAATTAAGCTTTTTGTGTGGGGTTCAGTTGAGAATGGAGATGCCACGGGGAGACAGCTCTCTGAGGGGACGGAAGGGAGGGACAGGGGAGACAGCTCTCTGAGGGGACGGAGGGAACGGAGGGGAGGGACAGGGGAGACAGCTCTCTGAAGGGACGGAGGGGAGGGACAGGGGAAACATCACTCAGAGGGGACGGAGGGAACGGAGGGGAGGGACAGGGGAAACAGCTCTCTGAGGGGACGGAGGGGAGGGACAGGGGAAACATCTCGCTCAGAGGGCCTGGTGACATCACCAAGAATCGCAGTTTGGTGGGTCATGTTTTGGAGGACGCATGACTCAACCTTCTCCCGAGCCCATTGGGGAGTTGCAGTGATGTGACAAGATCAAAATTGGGGAGAAAAGGTTTCAAACCTCTCTGCCAATAACAGCTAGTTTTCAATTTTCCCCTCACCACTCAGACCACTCCCAGACAGTACTATCAAAATTATTGCTTTAGAAATTGCCCTTTGCTAAGAAGCTATTTTTGTTTCTTTTGTCCATTTGAATTGAAAACAATCACAGTAAGGTACCATTGTTATATAAATTATTTGTTATTGAGATTTACAAAAAACCTGGCTGCATTGGATCTTTAAAAAGAGCAAGATTGGATTGTTGATGCTGGGTTGTTGATGCTGGGTTGTTGATGCTTGGTTGTTGATGCTGGGTTGTTGATGCTGGGTTGTTGATGCTGGGTTGTTGATGCTGGGTTGTTGATGCTTGGTTGTTGATGCTGGGTTGTTGATGCTGGGTTGTTGATGCTGGGTTGTTGATGCTGGGTTGTTGATGCTTGGTTGTTGATTCTGGGTTGTTGATGCTGGGTTGTTGATGCTGGGTTGTTGATGCTGGGTTGTTGATGCTGGGCTGGGTTGTTGATACTTGGTTGTTGATGCTGGGTTGTTGATGCTGGGCTGGGTTGTTGATGCTTGGTTGTTGATGCTGGGTTGTTGATTCTTGGTTGTTGATGCTGGGTTGTTGATGCTGGGCTGGGTTGTTGATACTTGGTTGTTGATGCTGGGTTGTTGATGCTGGGCTGGGTTGTTGATGCTGGGTTGTTGATGCTGGGTTGTTGATGCTTGGTTGTTGATAGTTTAGTAGGGCTGTGGCTTTCAGATAGTTCTAGCCTTCAATGAGGCTTACAGAAGTGTACGAGTTCCCTTAAAGTCCATGCAAATTCCATAGAATAGATACCATCTTGTTATAATATGTAATAAATCTTAATTGTATTGAAAAATTAATGACTGGAAGTCTATGGGTATATGCTAGCAGATAGTTAGCATTGGCTCGCACAACTACATTGGTATTTTGCTTGAGATAATTCGCTTTAACATGATGAACAAGAATGATGGTTACCCTTACGGTTGCCAATAACATATATCTGAGAGCCACACCCCTAATAAGCCACGCCACCTCAAAATAACCAAAATAATTTGTTCAAAAATACCCAGCTGTTAGGTAATTCCAACAACCCAACATAACCCAGCATGTGTTCTGCCCAATATTTAACCAGCAGTGTGTTACCAAAGAACCCAAATTGGGTTGTTTTTAACCCAGACTTTTTTAGATAGCACTCCCTCTTTATTTACTGTGTACTCCGCAGACAAAAACAGCTGCACAAACAACCCAAAAAACTGAACAAAAACACCAACTCTCCTCATGCAGCTGTTCAGAGCCCAGCCTACACAAACATAGCTAAAGGTTCTAGTCCCTTCCAACCACAGAAGCTTATTATCATGTTAAAGAAGGCTGTCACTATATGACAGTGACAGTGCTGGCTTATGAAGGACAGATCTCATGAAAGGCATCAGGAAAACATCAGAAAGCTTCTATTCATTTCAGTTTTATTTTAGTTCTATTTGATTTGTATGATATTAAGAGTCAGAATCTGACTGGTCATTCTGAAATGTCAAGCCATGACTTGCACATTCCCTAGATTGTTTGAAACAATAAATGAGAGAAAGAGTATGAAAAGGTTACATCTCCTTAATGTCAGACATGTGAATTATAAGCCAGTCATGAACTAAACTGATGAGAGATGTGGAGGAAAACATCTCTCAGAGGAGGAGGAGGAAAATATGTGCTTTTGAAAAGGAAAGGGGGGAGAGAGAGAGAGAGAGAGAGAGAGAGAGAGAGAGAGAGAGAGAGAGAGAGAGAGAGGGGTGATAAAGGGATGCCCCACCCTCTTCAACATATACAGTGCCTTGCGAAAGTATTCGGCCCCCTTGAACTTTGCGACCTTTTGCCACATTTCAGGCTTCAAACATAAAGATATATAACTGTATTTTTTTGTGAAGAATCAACAACAAGTGGGACACAATCATGAAGTGGAACGACATTTATTGGATATTTCAAACTTTTTTAACAAATCAAAAACTGAAAAATTGGGCGTGCAAAATTATTCAGCCCCTTTACTTTCAGTGCAGCAAACTCTCTCCAGAAGTTCAGTGAGGATCTCTGAATGATCCAGTGTTGACCTAAATGACTAATGATGATAAATACAATCCACCTGTGTGTAATCAAGTCTCCGTATAAATGCACCTGCACTGTGATAGTCTCAGAGGTCCGTTAAAAGCGCAGAGAGCATCATGAAGAACAAGGAACACACCAGGCAGGTCCGAGATACTGTTGTGAAGAAGTTTAAAGCCGGATTTGGATACAAAAATATTTCCCAAGCTTTAAACATCCCAAGGAGCACTTTGCAAGCGATAATATTGAAATGGAAGGAGTATCAGACCACTGCAAATCAACCAAGACCTGGCCGTCCCTCTAAACTTTCAGCTCATACAAGGAGAAGACTGATCAGAGATGCAGCCAAGAGGCCCATGATCACTCTGGATGAACTGCAGAGATCTACAGCTGAGGTGGGAGACTCTGTCCATAGGACAACAATCAGTCGTATATTGCACAAATCTGGCCTTTATGGAAGAAAGCCATTTCTTAAAGATATCCATAAAAAGTGTTGTTTAAAGTTTGCCACAAGCCACCTGGGAGACACACCAAACATATGGAAGAAGGTGCTCTGGTCAGATGAAACCAAAATTGAACTTTTTGGCAACAATGCAAAACGTTATGTTTGGCGTAAAAGCAACACAGCTGAACACACCATCCCCACTGTCAAACATGGCGGTGGCAGCATCATGGTTTGGGCCTGCTTTTCTTCAGCAGGGACAGGGAAGATGGTTAAAATTGATGGGAAGATGGATGGAGCCAAATACAGGACCATTCTGGAAGAAAACCTGATGGAGTCTGCAAAAGACATGAGACTGGGATGGAGATTTGTATTCCAACAAGACAATGATCCAAAACATAAAGCAAAATCTACAATGGAATGGTTCAAAAATAAACATATCCAGGTGTTAGAATGGCCAAGTCAAAGTCCAGACCTGAATCCAATCGAGAATCTGGAAAGAACTGAAAATTGCTGTTCACAAATGCTCTCCATCCAACCTCACTGAGCTCGAGCTGTTTTGCAAGGAGGAATGGGAAAAAATGTCAGTCTCTCGATGTGCAAAACTGATAGAGACATACCCCAAGCGACTTACAGCTGTAATCGCAGCAAAAGGTGGCGCTACAAAGTATTAACTTAAGGGGGCTGAATAATTTTGCACGCCCAATTTTTCAGTTTTTGATTTGTTAAAAAAGTTTGAAATATCCAATAAATGTCGTTCCACTTCATGATTGTGTCCCACTTGTTGTTGATTCTTCACAAAAAAATACAGTTTTATATCTTTATGTTTGAAGCCTGAAATGTGGCAAAAGGTCGCAAAGTTCAAGGGGGCCGAATACTTTCGCAAGGCACTGTATATCAACGAATTGGCGCAGGCACTAGAAAGTCTGCAGCACCCGGCCTCACCCTACTAGAATCTGAAGTCAAATGTCTACTGTTTGCTGATGATCTGGTGCTTCTGTCACCAACCAAGGACGGCCTACAACAGTACCTAGATGTTCTGCACAGATTCTGCCAGACCTGGGCCCTGACAGTACATCTCAGTAAGACCAAAATAATGGTGTTCCAAAAAAGGTCCAGTCGCCAGCACCACAAATACAAATTCCATCTCGACACCGTTGCCCTAGAGCACACAAAAAACTATACATACCTTGGCCTAAACATCAGCGCCACAGGTAACTTCCACAAAGCCGTGAACAATCTGAGAGACAAGGTAAGAAGGGCATTCTATGCCATCAAAAGGAACATAAAATTCAACATACCAATTAGGCTCTGGCTAAAAATACTTGAATCAGTCATAGAGCCCTTTGCCCTTTATGGTTGTGAGGTCTGGGGTCCGCTCACCAACCAAGACTTCACAAAATGGGACAAACACCAAATTGAGACTCTGCATGCAGAATTCTGCAAAAATATCCTCCGTGTACAACGTAGAACACCAAATAATGCATGCAGAGCAGAAATAAGCCGATACCCAGTGGTTAGAGCGTTGGACTAGTAACCGGAAGTTTGCAAGTTCAAACCCCCGAGCTGACAAGGTACAAATCTGTCGTTCTGCCCCTGAACAGGCAGTTAACCCACTGTTCCTAGGCCGTCATTGAAAATAAGAATTTGTTCTTAACTGACTTGCCTAGTTAAATAAAGGTAAAAATAACAAAGCCATCACCTACAGAGAGATGAACCTGGAGAAGAGTCCCCTAAGCAAGCTGGTCCTGGGGCTCTGTTCACAAACACAAGCACACCCCACAGAACCCCAGGACAGCAGCACAATTAGACCCAACCAAATCATGAGAAAACAAAAAGATAATTACTTGACACATTGGAAAAAATGTACAAAAAAACAGAGCAAACTAGAATGCTATTTGGCCCTTAACAGAGAGTACACAGTGGCAGAATACCTGACCACTGTGACTGACCCAAACTTAAGGAAAGCTTTGACTATGTACAGATTCAGTGAGCATAGCCTTGCTATTGAGAAAGGCTGCCGTAGGCAGACATGGCTCTGAAGAGAAGACAGGCTATTTGCTCACTGCCCACAAAATGAGGTGGAAACTGAGCTGCACTTCCTAACCTCCTGCCCAATGTATGACCATATTAGAGAGACATATTTCCCTCAGATTACACAGATCCACAAAGAATTTGAAAACAAATCCAATTTTGATAAACTCCCATATCTACTGGGTGAAATACCACAGTGTGCCATCACAGCAGCAAGATTTGTGACCTGTTGCCACAAGAAAAGGGCAACCAGTGAAGAACAAACACCATTGTAAATACAACCCATATTTATGCTTATTTATTTTCCCTTGTGTACTTTAACCATTTGTACATTGTTACAACACTGTATATGTATTTATATATAATATGACATTTGTAATGTCTTTATTGTTTTGAAACTTCTGTATGTGTAATGTTTACTGTAAATTTGTATTGTTTATTTCACTTTTGTATGTTATCTACCTCACTTGCTTTGGCAATGTTAACACATTTCCCATGCCAATAAATCCCCTTGAATTTAATTGAAAAGGAAAGGGGGGAGAGAGAGAGAGAGAGAGAGAGAGAGAGAGGGGGGGGGTCTACTATAACAAAAATAGAAATGGCTCATGACCGATGTGAATTTTGATAGTTGCCATGGAGATGTCTTTAGAGACAAAACACAAACTAAGCTCATTTTACCTTCTTATGCAATTTCAAACATCTGTCTGACAAACACACACACACACACACACACACACACACACACACACACACACACACACACACACACACACACACACACACACAATTTTACAAACAGTGCTATCCATTTACTGACCTTGTCACAGACTCCAATCATACAAGACATTTATTTCCTGCCTGATTCATTCAGTATGTTGCTGTTTGCCCCGGACCTTACCCTTGTCTGGTCTCCATACCTGTGCTAATTGGTAGACACTGAAGCTGAGGTGAATAATGACAGGGCTTTTCAGATAGGAATTGAGAGAAGATGAAAACACGGAACAAAACAGCTTAACAGATCTAGTTAAGTCATCGTCCTCTTTATCATCACCAGCAGAGCAACAGAGAGGGCTGAGGAAGGAAGGGGGGGAGGAAGGGGGGAATAAAGGGGGACTAGTAGACTAGGTCAAGGCCCAAAGACCCAGGGAGCCAGAGAGCCAGAGAGCCAATGAGCCAGAGAGCCAGGGAGCCAGAGAGCCAGAGAGCCAGGGAGCCAGAGAGGCAGGGAGCCAGGGAGCCAGAGAGCCAAGGAGTCAGAGAGCCAGGGAGCCAGAGAGCCAGGGAGCCAGAAAGCCAGGGAGCCAGAGAGCCAGGGATCCAGTGAGTCAGTGAGCCAGAGAGTCAGGGAGCCAGAGAGTCAGGGAGCCAGAGAGTCAGGGAGCCAGAGAGTCAGGAAGCCAGAGAGTCAGGAAGCCAGAGAGCCAGGGAGCCAGAGAGCCAGGGAGCCAGAGAGCCAGGGAGCCAGAGTGTCAGGGAGCCAGAGAGTCAGGGAGCCAGAGAGTCAGGGAGCCAGATGGTCAGGGAGCCAGAGAGTCAGGGAGCCAGAGTGTCAGGGAGCCAGATACAGGTCAAATACCAACATACTGATACAGATCAAATACCAACATACTGATAGGGGTCAAATACCAACATACTGATAGGGGTCAAATACCAACATACTGATACAGGTCAAATACCAACATACTGATACAGATCAAATACCAACATACTGATACAGATCAAATACCAACATACTGATAGGGGTCAAATACCAACATACTGATAGGGGTCAAATACCAACATACTGATAGGGGTCAAATACCAACATACTGATAGGGGTCAAATACCAACATACTGATACAGATCAAATACCAACATACTGATACAGATCAAATACCAACATACTGATACAGGTCAAATACCAACATACTGATAGGGGTCAAATACCAACATACTGATACAGGTGAAATACCAACATACTGATAGGGGTCAAATACCAACATACTGATACAGATCAAATACCAACATACTGATACAGATCAAATACCAACATACTGATAGGGGTCAAATACCAACATACTGATAGGGGTCAAATACCAACATACTGATAGGGGTCAAATACCAACATACTGATAGGGGTCAAATACCAACATACTGATACAGGTCAAATACCAACATACTGATAGGGGTCAAATACCAACATACTGATACAGATCAAATACCAACATACTGATAGGGGTCAAATACCAACATACTGATACAGATCAAATACCAACATACTGATACAGATCAAATACCAACATACTGATAGGGGTCAAATACCAACATACCGATACAGATCAAATACCAACATACTGATAGGGGTCAAATACCAACATACTGATAGGGGTCAAATACCAACATACTGATACAGATCAAATACCAACATACTGATAGGGGTCAAATACCAACATACTGATAGGGGTCAAATACCAACATACTGATACAGATCAAATACCAACATACTGATAGGGGTCAAATACCAACATACTGATACAGATCAAATACCAACATACTGATAGGGGTCAAATACCAACATACTGATAGGGGTCAAATACCAACATACTGATACAGATCAAATACCAACATACTGATAGGGGTCAAATACCAACATACTGATACAGGTCAAATACCAACATACTGATAGGGGTCAAATACCAACATACTGATAGGGGTCAAATACCAACATACTGATACAGGTCAAATACCAACATACTGATACAGATCAAATACCAACATACTGATAGGGGTCAAATACCAACATACTGATAGGGGTCAAATACCAACATACTGATACAGGTAAAATACCAACATACTGATAGGGGTCAAATACCAACATACTGATAGGGGTCAAATACCAACATACTGATACAGATCAAATACCAACATACTGATAGGGGTCAAATACCAACATACAGGTCAAATACCAACATACTGATAGGGGTAAAATACCAACATACTGATAGGGGTCAAATACCAACATACTGATAGGGGTCAAATACCAACATACTGATACAGGTCAAATACCAACATACTGATAGGGGTCAAATACCAACATACTGATAGGGGTCAAATACCAACATACTGATAGGGGTCAAATACCAACATACTGATACAGGTCAAATACCAACATACTGATACAGGTCAAATACCAACATACTGATAGGGGTCAAATACCAACATACTGATAGGGGTCAAATACCAACATACTGATACAGGTCAAATACCAACATACTGATAGGGGTCAAATACCAACATACTGATAGGGGTCAAATACCGACATACTGATACAGATCAAATACCAACATACTGATACAGATCAAATACCAACATACTGATACAGGTCAAATACCAACATACTGATAGGGGTCAAATACCAACATACTGATAGGGGTCAAATACCAACATACTGATACAGATCAAATACCAACATACTGATACAGATCAAATACCAACATACTGATACAGATCAAATACCAACATACTGATAGGGGTCAAATACCAACATACTGATAGGGGTCAAATACCAACATACTGATAGGGGTCAAATACCAACATACTGATACAGGTCAAATACCAACATACTGATACAGGTCAAATACCAACATACTGATAGGGGTCAAATACCAACATACTGATACAGATCAAATACCAACATACTGATACAGGTCAAATACCAACATACTGATACAGATCAAATACCAACATACTGATAGGGGTCAAATACCAACATACTGATAGGGGTCAAATACCAACATACTGATAGGGGTCAAATACCAACATACTGATACAGATCAAATACCAACATACTGATACAGATCAAATACCAACATACTGATACAGATCAAATACCAACATACTGATACAGATCAAATACCAACATACTGATACAGATCAAATACCAACATACTGATACAGATCAAATACCAACATACTGATAGGGGTCAAATACCAACATACTGATACAGATCAAATACCAACATACTGATAGGGGTCAAATACCAACATACTGATAGGGGTCAAATACCAACATACTGATACAGATCAAATACCAACATACTGATAGGGGTCAAATACCAACATACTGATACAGGTCAAATACCAACATACTGATAGGGGTCAAATACCAACATACTGATAGGGGTCAAATACCAACATACTGATACAGGTCAAATACCAACATACTGATACAGATCAAATACCAACATACTGATAGGGGTCAAATACCAACATACTGATAGGGGTCAAATACCAACATACTGATACAGGTCAAATACCAACATACTGATAGGGGTCAAATACCAACATACTGATAGGGGTCAAATACCAACATACTGATACAGATCAAATACCAACATACTGATAGGGGTCAAATACCAACATACTGATACAGGTCAAATACCAACATACTGATAGGGGTCAAATACCAACATTCTGATAGGGGTCAAATACCAACATACTGATACAGATCAAATACCAACATACTGATACAGATCAAATACCAACATACTGATACAGATCAAATACCAACATACTGATAGGGGTCAAATACCAACATACTGATAGGGGTCAAATACCAACATACTGATACAGGTCAAATACCAACATACTGATACAGGTCAAATACCAACATACTGATAGGGGTCAAATACCAACATACTGATACAGGTCAAATACCAACATACTGATAGGGGTCAAATACCAACATACTGATAGGGGTCAAATACCAACATACTGATAGGGGTCAAATCCCAACATACTGATACAGGTCAAATACCAACATACTGATAGGGGTCAAATACCAACATACTGATACAGGTCAAATACCAACATACTGATACAGGTCAAATACCAACATACTGATACAGGTCAAATACCAACATACTGATACAGGTCAAATACCAACATACTGATAGGGGTCAAATACCAACATACTGATAGGGGTCAAATACCAACATACTGATACAGATCAAATACCAACATACTGATACAGGTCAAATACCAACATACTGATACAGGTCAAATACCAACATACTGATAGGGGTCAAATACCAACATACTGATACAGATCAAATACCAACATACTGATACAGGTCAAATACCAACATACTGATACAGGTCAAATACCAACATACTGATACAGATCAAATACCAACATACTGATAGGGGTCAAATACCAACATACTGATAGGGGTCAAATACCAACATACTGATACAGGTCAAATACCAACATACTGATAGGGGTCAAATACCAACATACTGATAGGGGTCAAATACCAACATACTGATAGGGGTCAAATACCAACATACTGATAGGGGTCAAATACCAACATACTGATAGGGGTCAAATACCAACATACTGATACAGATCAAATACCAACATACTGATAGGGGTCAAATACCAACATACTGATAGGGGTCAAATACCAACATACTGATACAGGTCAAATACCAACATACTGATACAGATCAAATACCAACATACTGATACAGGTCAAATACCAACATACTGATACAGATCAAATACCAACATACTGATACAGATCAAATACCAACATACTGATACAGATCAAATACCAACATACTGATACAGATCAAATACCAACATACTGATACAGATCAAATACCAACATACTGATACAGATCAAATACCAACATACTGATAGGGGTCAAATACCAACATACTGATAGGGGTCAAATACCAACATACTGATACAGATCAAATACCAACATACTGATAGGGGTCAAATACCAACATACTGATAGGGGTCAAATACCAACATACTGATACAGATCAAATACCAACATACTGATACAGATCAAATACCAACATACTGATAGGGGACAAATACCAACATACTGATACAGATCAAATACCAACATACTGATAGGGGTCAAATACCAACATACTGATAGGGGTCAAATACCAACATACTGATAGGGGTCAAATACCAACATACTGATACAGGTCAAATACCAACATACTGATACAGATCAAATACCAACATACTGATACAGATCAAATACCAACATACTGATACAGATCAAATACCAACATACTGATAGGGGTCAAATACCAACATACTGATACAGGTCAAATACCAACATACTGATACAGATCAAATACCAACATACTGATACAGATCAAATACCAACATACTGATACAGGTCAAATACCAACATACTGATAGGGGTCAAATACCAACATACTGATACAGATCAAATACCAACATACTGATAGGGGTCAAATACCAACATACTGATACAGATCAAATACCAACATACTGATACAGATCAAATACCAACATACTGATACAGGTCAAATACCAACATACTGATAGGGGTCAAATACCAACATACTGATACAGATCAAATACCAACATACTGATACAGGTCAAATACCAACATACTGATAGGGGTCAAATACCAACATACTGATACAGGTGAAATACCAACATACTGATAGGGGTCAAATACCAACATACTGATACAGATCAAATACCAACATACTGATACAGATCAAATACCAACATACTGATAGGGGTCAAATACCAACATACTGATAGGGGTCAAATACCAACATACTGATAGGGGTCAAATACCAACATACTGATAGGGGTCAAATACCAACATACTGATACAGGTCAAATACCAACATACTGATAGGGGTCAAATACCAACATACTGATACAGATCAAATACCAACATACTGATAGGGGTCAAATACCAACATACTGATACAGATCAAATACCAACATACTGATACAGATCAAATACCAACATACTGATAGGGGTCAAATACCAACATACCGATACAGATCAAATACCAACATACTGATAGGGGTCAAATACCAACATACTGATAGGGGTCAAATACCAACATACTGATACAGATCAAATACCAACATACTGATAGGGGTCAAATACCAACATACTGATAGGGGTCAAATACCAACATACTGATACAGATCAAATACCAACATACTGATAGGGGTCAAATACCAACATACTGATACAGATCAAATACCAACATACTGATAGGGGTCAAATACCAACATACTGATAGGGGTCAAATACCAACATACTGATACAGATCAAATACCAACATACTGATAGGGGTCAAATACCAACATACTGATACAGGTCAAATACCAACATACTGATAGGGGTCAAATACCAACATACTGATAGGGGTCAAATACCAACATACTGATACAGGTCAAATACCAACATACTGATACAGATCAAATACCAACATACTGATAGGGGTCAAATACCAACATACTGATAGGGGTCAAATACCAACATACTGATACAGGTAAAATACCAACATACTGATAGGGGTCAAATACCAACATACTGATAGGGGTCAAATACCAACATACTGATACAGATCAAATACCAACATACTGATAGGGGTCAAATACCAACATACAGGTCAAATACCAACATACTGATAGGGGTAAAATACCAACATACTGATAGGGGTCAAATACCAACATACTGATAGGGGTCAAATACCAACATACTGATACAGGTCAAATACCAACATACTGATAGGGGTCAAATACCAACATACTGATAGGGGTGAAATACCAACATACTGATAGGGGTCAAATACCAACATACTGATACAGGTCAAATACCAACATACTGATACAGGTCAAATACCAACATACTGATAGGGGTCAAATACCAACATACTGATAGGGGTCAAATACCAACATACTGATACAGGTCAAATACCAACATACTGATAGGGGTCAAATACCAACATACTGATAGGGGTCAAATACCGACATACTGATACAGATCAAATACCAACATACTGATACAGATCAAATACCAACATACTGATACAGGTCAAATACCAACATACTGATAGGGGTCAAATACCAACATACTGATAGGGGTCAAATACCAACATACTGATACAGATCAAATACCAACATACTGATACAGATCAAATACCAACATACTGATACAGATCAAATACCAACATACTGATAGGGGTCAAATACCAACATACTGATAGGGGTCAAATACCAACATACTGATAGGGGTCAAATACCAACATACTGATACAGGTCAAATACCAACATACTGATACAGGTCAAATACCAACATACTGATAGGGGTCAAATACCAACATACTGATACAGATCAAATACCAACATACTGATACAGGTCAAATACCAACATACTGATACAGATCAAATACCAACATACTGATAGGGGTCAAATACCAACATACTGATAGGGGTCAAATACCAACATACTGATAGGGGTCAAATACCAACATACTGATACAGATCAAATACCAACATACTGATACAGATCAAATACCAACATACTGATACAGATCAAATACCAACATACTGATACAGATCAAATACCAACATACTGATACAGATCAAATACCAACATACTGATACAGATCAAATACCAACATACTGATAGGGGTCAAATACCAACATACTGATACAGATCAAATACCAACATACTGATAGGGGTCAAATACCAACATACTGATAGGGGTCAAATACCAACATACTGATACAGATCAAATACCAACATACTGATAGGGGTCAAATACCAACATACTGATACAGGTCAAATACCAACATACTGATAGGGGTCAAATACCAACATACTGATAGGGGTCAAATACCAACATACTGATACAGGTCAAATACCAACATACTGATACAGATCAAATACCAACATACTGATAGGGGTCAAATACCAACATACTGATAGGGGTCAAATACCAACATACTGATACAGGTCAAATACCAACATACTGATAGGGGTCAAATACCAACATACTGATAGGGGTCAAATACCAACATACTGATACAGATCAAATACCAACATACTGATAGGGGTAAAATACCAACATACTGATACAGGTCAAATACCAACATACTGATAGGGGTCAAATACCAACATTCTGATAGGGGTCAAATACCAACATACTGATACAGATCAAATACCAACATACTGATACAGATCAAATACCAACATACTGATACAGATCAAATACCAACATACTGATAGGGGTCAAATACCAACATACTGATAGGGGTCAAATACCAACATACTGATACAGGTCAAATACCAACATACTGATACAGGTCAAATACCAACATACTGATAGGGGTCAAATACCAACATACTGATACAGGTCAAATACCAACATACTGATAGGGGTCAAATACCAACATACTGATAGGGGTCAAATACCAACATACTGATAGGGGTCAAATCCCAACATACTGATACAGGTCAAATACCAACATACTGATAGGGGTCAAATACCAACATACTGATACAGGTCAAATACCAACATACTGATACAGGTCAAATACCAACATACTGATACAGGTCAAATACCAACATACTGATACAGGTCAAATACCAACATACTGATAGGGGTCAAATACCAACATACTGATAGGGGTCAAATACCAACATACTGATACAGATCAAATACCAACATACTGATACAGGTCAAATACCAACATACTGATACAGGTCAAATACCAACATACTGATAGGGGTCAAATACCAACATACTGATACAGATCAAATACCAACATACTGATACAGGTCAAATACCAACATACTGATACAGGTCAAATACCAACATACTGATACAGATCAAATACCAACATACTGATAGGGGTCAAATACCAACATACTGATAGGGGTCAAATACCAACATACTGATACAGGTCAAATACCAACATACTGATAGGGGTCAAATACCAACATACTGATAGGGGTCAAATACCAACATACTGATAGGGGTCAAATACCAACATACTGATACAGATCAAATACCAACATACTGATAGGGGTCAAATACCAACATACTGATAGGGGTCAAATACCAACATACTGATACAGGTCAAATACCAACATACTGATACAGATCAAATACCAACATACTGATACAGGTCAAATACCAACATACTGATACAGATCAAATACCAACATACTGATACAGATCAAATACCAACATACTGATACAGATCAAATACCAACATACTGATACAGATCAAATACCAACATACTGATACAGATCAAATACCAACATACTGATACAGATCAAATACCAACATACTGATAGGGGTCAAATACCAACATACTGATAGGGGTCAAATACCAACATACTGATACAGATCAAATACCAACATACTGATAGGGGTCAAATACCAACATACTGATAGGGGTCAAATACCAACATACTGATACAGATCAAATACCAACATACTGATACAGATCAAATACCAACATACTGATAGGGGACAAATACCAACATACTGATACAGATCAAATACCAACATACTGATAGGGGTCAAATACCAACATACTGATAGGGGTCAAATACCAACATACTGATAGGGGTCAAATACCAACATACTGATACAGGTCAAATACCAACATACTGATACAGATCAAATACCAACATACTGATACAGATCAAATACCAACATACTGATACAGATCAAATACCAACATACTGATAGGGGTCAAATACCAACATACTGATACAGGTCAAATACCAACATACTGATACAGATCAAATACCAACATACTGATACAGATCAAATACCAACATACTGATACAGGTCAAATACCAACATACTGATAGGGGTCAAATACCAACATACTGATACAGATCAAATACCAACATACTGATAGGGGTCAAATACCAACATACTGATACAGGTCAAATACCAACATACTGATACAGGACAAATACCAACATACTGATAGGGGTCAAATACCAACATACTGATAGGGGTCAAATACCAACATACTGATACAGATCAAAAACCAACATACTGATACAGGTCAAATACCAACATACTGATACAGGTCAAATACCAACATACTGATAGGGGTCAAATACCAACATACTGATACAGGTCAAATACCAACATACTGATAGGGGTCAAATACCAACATACTGATAGGGGTCAAATACCAACATACTGATAGGGGTCAAATACCAACATACTGATACAGATCAAATACCAACATACTGATAGGGGTCAAATACCAACATACTGATAGGGGTCAAATACCAACATACTGATAGGGGTCAAATACCAACATACTGATACAGATCAAATACCAACATACTGATACAGGTCAAATACCAACATACTGATACAGATCAAATACCAACATACTGATACAGATCAAATACCAACATACTGATACAGATCAAATACCAACATACTGATACAGATCAAATACCAACATACTGATACAGATCAAATACCAACATACTGATACAGATCAAATACCAACATACTGATACAGATCAAATACCAACAAACTGATACAGATCAAATACCAACATACTGATAGGGGTCAAATACCAACATACTGATAGGGGTCAAATACCAACATACTGATACAGATCAAATACCAACATACTGATAGGGGTCAAATACCAACATACTGATAGGGGTCAAATACCAACATACTGATACAGGTCAAATACCAACATACTGATACAGGTCAAATACCAACATACTGATACAGATCAAATACCAACATACTGATAGGGGTCAAATACCAACATACTGATACAGGTCAAATACCAACATACTGATAGGGGTCAAATACCAACATACTGATACAGATCAAATACCAACATACTGATAGGGGTCAAATACCAACATACTGATAGGGGTCAAATACCAACATACTGATACAGATCAAATACCAACATACTGATAGGGGTAAAATACCAACATACTGATAGGGGTCAAATACCAACATACTGATAGGGGTCAAATACCAACATACTGATACAGGTCAAATACCAACATACTGATACAGGTCAAATACCAACATACTGATAGGGGTCAAATACCAACATACTGATAGGGGTCAAATACCAACATACTGATACAGATCAAATACCAACATACTGATACAGGTCAAATACCAACATACTGATACAGGTCAAATACCAACATACTGATAGGGGTCAAATACCAACATACTGATACAGGTCAAATACCAACATACTGATAGGGGTCAAATACCAACATACTGATAGGGGTCAAATACCAACATACTGATAGGGGTCAAATACCAACATACTGATACAGATCAAATACCAACATACTGATAGGGGTCAAATACCAACATACTGATAGGGGTCAAATACCAACATACTGATACAGGTCAAATACCAACATACTGATACAGATCAAATACCAACATACTGATACAGGTCAAATACCAACATACTGATACAGATCAAATACCAACATACTGATACAGATCAAATACCAACATACTGATACAGATCAAATACCAACATACTGATACAGATCAAATACCAACATACTGATAAAGATCAAATACCAACATACTGATACAGATCAAATACCAACATACTGATAGGGGTCAAATACCAACATACTGATAGGGGTCAAATACCAACATACTGATACAGATTAAATACCAACATACTGATAGGGGTCAAATACCAACATACTGATAGGGGTCAAATACCAACATACTGATACAGGTCAAATACCAACATACTGATACAGATCAAATACCAACATACTGATAGGGGTCAAATACCAACATACTGATACAGGTCAAATACCAACATACTGATAGGGGTCAAATACCAACATACTGATACAGATCAAATACCAACATACTGATAGGGGTCAAATACCAACATACTGATAGGGGTCAAATACCAACATACTGATACAGATCAAATACCAACATACTGATACAGATCAAATACCAACATACTGATAGGGGTCAAATACCAACATACTGATACAGGTCAAATACCAACATACTGATACAGATCAAATACCAACATACTGATAGGGGTCAAATACCAACATACTGATACAGGTCAAATACCAACATACTGATAGGGGTCAAATACCAACATACTGATAGGGGTCAAATACCAACATACTGATACAGGTCAAATACCAACATACTGATACAGATCAAATACCAACATACTGATACAGATCAAATACCAACATACTGATACAGATCAAATACCAACATACTGATAGGGGTCAAATACCAACATACTGATACAGGTCAAATACCAACATACTGATACAGATCAAATACCAACATACTGATAGGGGTCAAATACCAACATACTGATACAGATCAAATACCAACATACTGATACAGGTCAAATACCAACATACTGATACAGATCAAATACCAACATACTGATAGGGGTCAAATACCAACATACTGATAGGGGTCAAATACCAACATACTGATAGGGGTCAAATACCAACATACTGATACAGATCAAATACCAACATACTGATACAGATCAAATACCAACATACTGATAGGGGTCAAATACCAACATACTGATAGGGGTCAAATACCAACATACTGATAGGGGTCAAATACCAACATACTGATACAGATCAAATACCAACATACTGATACAGATCAAATACCAACATACTGATAGGGGTCAAATACCAACATACTGATAGGGGTCAAATACCAACATACTGATAGGGGTCAAATACCAACATACTGATAGGGGTCAAATACCAACATACTGATACAGATCAAATACCAACATACTGATACAGGTCAAATACCAACATACTGATACAGATCAAATACCAACATACTGATACAGATCAAATACCAACATACTGATACAGATCAAATACCAACATACTGATACAGATCAAATACCAACATACTGATACAGATCAAATACCAACATACTGATACAGATCAAATACCAACATACTGATACAGATCAAATACCAACAAACTGATACAGATCAAATACCAACATACTGATAGGGGTCAAATACCAACATACTGATAGGGGTCAAATACCAACATACTGATACAGATCAAATACCAACATACTGATAGGGGTCAAATACCAACATACTGATAGGGGTCAAATACCAACATACTGATACAGGTCAAATACCAACATACTGATACAGATCAAATACCAACATACTGATAGGGGTCAAATACCAACATACTGATACAGGTCAAATACCAACATACTGATAGGGGTCAAATACCAACATACTGATACAGATCAAATACCAACATACTGATAGGGGTCAAATACCAACATACTGATAGGGGTCAAATACCAACATACTGATACAGATCAAATACCAACATACTGATAGGGGTAAAATACCAACATACTGATAGGGGTCAAATACCAACATACTGATAGGGGTCAAATACCAACATACTGATACAGGTCAAATACCAACATACTGATACAGGTCAAATACCAACATACTGATAGGGGTCAAATACCAACATACTGATAGGGGTCAAATACCAACATACTGATACAGATCAAATACCAACATACTGATACAGGTCAAATACCAACATACTGATACAGGTCAAATACCAACATACTGATAGGGGTCAAATACCAACATACTGATACAGGTCAAATACCAACATACTGATAGGGGTCAAATACCAACATACTGATAGGGGTCAAATACCAACATACTGATAGGGGTCAAATACCAACATACTGATACAGATCAAATACCAACATACTGATAGGGGTCAAATACCAACATACTGATAGGGGTCAAATACCAACATACTGATACAGGTCAAATACCAACATACTGATACAGATCAAATACCAACATACTGATACAGGTCAAATACCAACATACTGATACAGATCAAATACCAACATACTGATACAGATCAAATACCAACATACTGATACAGATCAAATACCAACATACTGATACAGATCAAATACCAACATACTGATACAGATCAAATACCAACATACTGACACAGATCAAATACCAACATACTGATACAGATCAAATACCAACATACTGATACAGATCAAATACCAACATACTGATAGGGGTCAAATACCAACATACTGATAGGGGTCAAATACCAACATACTGATACAGATCAAATACCAACATACTGATAGGGGTCAAATACCAACATACTGATAGGGGTCAAATACCAACATACTGATACAGGTCAAATACCAACATACTGATACAGATCAAATACCAACATACTGATAGGGGTCAAATACCAACATACTGATACAGGTCAAATACCAACATACTGATAGGGGTCAAATACCAACATACTGATACAGATCAAATACCAACATACTGATACAGATCAAATACCAACATACTGATAGGGGTCAAATACCAACATACTGATACAGGTCAAATACCAACATACTGATACAGATCAAATACCAACATACTGATAGGGGTCAAATACCAACATACTGATACAGGTCAAATACCAACATACTGATACAGATCAAATACCAACATACTGATAGGGGTCAAATACCAACATACTGATACAGATCAAATACCAACATACTGATACAGGTCAAATACCAACATACTGATACAGATCAAATACCAACATACTGATAGGGGTCAAATACCAACATACTGATAGGGGTCAAATACCAACATACTGATAGGGGTCAAATACCAACATACTGATACAGATCAAATACCAACATACTGATACAGATCAAATACCAACATACTGATAGGGGTCAAATACCAACATACTGATAGGGGTCAAATACCAACATACTGATAGGGGTCAAATACCAACATACTGATACAGATCAAATACCAACATACTGATACAGGTCAAATACCAACATACTGATAGGGGTCAAATACCAACATACTGATAGGGGTCAAATACCAACATACTGATAGGGGTCAAATACCAACATACTGATAGGGGTCAAATACCAACATACTGATACAGATCAAATACCAACATACTGATAGGGGTCAAATACCAACATACTGATACAGATCAAATACCAACATACTGATAGGGGTCAAATACCAACATACTGATACAGATCAAATACCAACATACTGATACAGATCAAATACCAACATACTGATAGGGGTCAAATACCAACATACTGATAGGGGTCAAATACCAACATACTGATACAGATCAAATACCAACATACTGATAGGGGTCAAATACCAACATACTGATAGGGGTCAAATACCAACATACTGATACAGATCAAATACCAACATACTGATAGGGGTCAAATACCAACATACTGATAGGGGTCAAATACCAACATACTGATACAGATCAAATACCAACATACTGATACAGATCAAATACCAACATACTGATAGGGGTCAAATACCAACATACTGATACAGGTCAAATACCAACATACTGATAGGGGTCAAATACCAACATACTGATAGGGGTCAAATACCAACATACTGATAGGGGTCAAATACCAACATACTGATAGGGGTCAAATACCAACATACTGATAGGGGTCAAATACCAACATACTGATAGGGGTCAAATACCAACATACTGATACAGATCAAATACCAACATACTGATAGGGGTCAAATACCAACATACTGATACAGATCAAATACCAACATACTGATAGGGGTCAAATACCAACATACTGATACAGATCAAATACCAACATACTGATACAGATCAAATACCAACATACTGATACAGATCAAATACCAACATACTGATACAGATCAAATACCAACATACTGATACAGATCAAATACCAACATACTGATACAGATCAAATACCAACATACTGATAGGGGTCAAATACCAACATACTGATAGGGGTCAAATACCAACATACTGATACAGATCAAATACCAACATACTGATAGGGGTCAAATACCAACATACTGATAGGGGTCAAATACCAACATACTGATACAGATCAAATACCAACATACTGATAGGGGTCAAATACCAACATACTGATAGGGGTCAAATACCAACATACTGATACAGATCAAATACCAACATACTGATACAGATCAAATACCAACATACTGATAGGGGTCAAATACCAACATACTGATACAGGTCAAATACCAACATACTGATAGGGGTCAAATACCAACATACTGATAGGGGTCAAATACCAACATACTGATAGGGGTCAAATACCAACATACTGATAGGGGTCAAATACCAACATACTGATAGGGGTCAAATACCAACATACTGATAGGGGTCAAATACCAACATACTGATACAGATCAAATACCAACATACTGATAGGGGTCAAATACCAACATACTGATACAGATCAAATACCAACATACTGATAGGGGTCAAATACCAACATACTGATACAGATCAAATACCAACATACTGATACAGATCAAATACCAACATACTGATACAGATCAAATACCAACATACTGATACAGATCAAATACCAACATACTGATACAGATCAAATACCAACATACTGATACAGATCAAATACCAACATACTGATACAGATCAAATACCAACATACTGATACAGATCAAATACCAACATACTGATACAGATCAAATACCAACATACTGATAGGGGTCAAATACCAACATACTGATAGGGGTCAAATACCAACATACTGATAGGGGTCAAATACCAACATACTGATACAGATCAAATACCAACATACTGATAGGGGTCAAATACCAACATACTGATACAGATCAAATACCAACATACTGATAGGGGTCAAATACCAACATACTGATAGGGGTCAAATACCAACATACTGATACAGATCAAATACCAACATACTGATAGGGGTCAAATACCAACATACTGATACAGATCAAATACCAACATACTGATAGGGGTCAAATACCAATATACTGATACAGATCAAATACCAACATACTGATAGGGGTCAAATACCAACATACTGATAGGGGTCAAATACCAACATACTGATACAGATCAAATACCAACATACTGATACAGATCAAATACCAACATACTGATAGGGGTCAAATACCAACATACTGATAGGGGTCAAATACCAACATACTGATACAGATCAAATACCAACATACTGATAGGGGTCAAATACCAACATACTGATAGGGGTCAAATACCAACATACTGATACAGATCAAATACCAACATACTGATACAGATCAAATACCAACATACTGATAGGGGTCAAATACCAACATACTGATAGGGGTCAAATACCAACATACTGATACAGATCAAATACCAACATACTGATAGGGGTCAAATACCAACATACTGATAGGGGTCAAATACCAACATACTGATAGGGGTCAAATACCAACATACTGATACAGATCAAATACCAACATACTGATAGGGGTCAAATACCAACATACTGATACAGATCAAATACCAACATACTGATAGGGGTCAAATACCAACATACTGATAGGGGTCAAATACCAACATGCTGATAGGGGTCAAATACCAACATACTGATAGGGGTCAAATACCAACATACTGATAGGGGTCAAATACCAACATACTGATAGGGGTCAAATACCAACATACTGATAGGGGTCAAATACCAAAATACTGATACAGATCAAATACCAACATACTGATAGGGGTCAAATACCAACATACTGATAGGGGTCAAATACCAACATACTGATAGGGGTCAAATACCAACATACTGATAGGGGTCAAATACCAACATACTGATAGGGGTCAAATACCAACATACTGATAGGGGTCAAATACCAACATACTGATAGGGGTCAAATACCAACATACTGATACAGATCAAATACCAACATACTGATACAGGTCAAATACCAACATACTGATAGGGGTCAAATACCAACATACTGATAGGGGTCAAATACCAACATACTGATAGGGGTCAAATACCAACATGCTGATAGGGGTCAAATACCAACATACTGATAGGGGTCAAATACCAACATGCTGATAGGGGTCAAATACCAACATGCTGATAGGGGTCAAATACCAACATACTGATACAGGACAGGTTATGCTTTTACAATGTGTTCTTATAAATCCTCATGGTTATAATGTGTGTGTGTGTGTGTGTGTGTGTGTGTGTGTGTGTGTGTGTGTGTGGAGGCATGTGACTAGTAAGATGATTTTTCTCTGCAGAAACAGAAGAGATAAGCAAGCATGCACACACACACACACACACACACACACACACACACACACACACACACACACACACACACACACACACACACACACACACACAGAGAAAAACTACAGCAGGAGTACATCCCAGCCACTGATCAATATCTAATGTACTTAAACAAAGGACACAGAGGAGGAAAAGACACAAAACCAATGACACATACTTCAGACCAGGACCCTAAAACAACAGAGCATCCTAGATAGGGATTTGGATCAAAAGGCCACAATGTTTCTCACAGAGAGAAATCTGTTTATCTGTTGGCCATATTGTTCTCGACGGGCGTGTGGAGAGAACATCTGCTGGCATCACAAACGTAATGTTGCTGATCAAAACACAGCTCCCGCGTGTGGGTCGGAACCACAGGAGGTTGGTGGCACCTTAATTGGGAAAGACAGGCTCGTTGTAATGGCTGGAGCAGAATCAGTGGAATGGTATCAAATACAACAAACACATTGTTTCCATGTGTTTGATGCCATTCCATTCGCTTCGTTCCAGCCATTATTATGAGCCGTCCCCCCCTCAGCAGCCTCCACTAGTCAGAACACTTTATGTAAATCTATACAGCAGATCCAGATGAGAAGGAAATGTTGCAACTCCTCATGCTTTCTCTCTCTCTCTCTCTCTTCCCAATGGTTTCATCCAGTTAGCAACACTAGCCAATCCAACAGAACACAGCGTTTTGGCACGTTCTCTTTTCCTTTCCTCTCCCTCCAACTCTCTGGGGGGTAGTCTGTCCAGATGTACTGTGTCCTGCTGTTCTCCTTCCAACCCCCCCACAAACACACACACACTTTTTAATGGCCCATATTAGTAGTGCATGCCTTATGGGGTTAGTTGTGGTTTTACAGTTCATTCACTTCATTTTTCTAGACTCATAGGAAACTTCTAGTATGAGCATGTTTTTCTCCAAGCTCCCGTCCTCTCCTTTCTCCTTCCTCCTCCTCTTCGTCTCTCTCCTCCGTTCATCATTAATCTCAATCACAGATCATTAACTGGCCTTGCGGAGCTAATGAGACCAGAAGGGTCCAACATGAGTGTTTCTGGGAAATGCCTAGTTCTCATCGACTTCTGAAAGTCGGGGATTATAAAACAATAAGAAAACAAAACAACAGCTACCTGTCAGTAATGTCTCATCCTTCTCTTGCCACCATCATATTCCCAATCCAAATGAGAAGTCTGTGCAAGTAAGTGCTTTGAGTCAAGGTTAAGTGATATAACGAGGAAGCCTTATTTCCAAATACTGTAAAGCAGGACTTCCCAAACTCGGTCCTCTGGTTGTTGCCTTAGCATTACACAGCTGATTCAAATATTCAACTCATCAACAAGCTTTGATAGTTTGAATCAGCTGTGTAGTGTTAGGAAAAAAACTAAAACATGCACCCTTTGTGGTCCTGAGGACCGAGTTTGGGAAACGCTGCTGTAAAGCCCCTATTCTGGTACACTGTTTACATACATGGATTCTCTTTTCCGGTGAAAGCCAGTTTGAGAACATTTCTGATAAACAGTGGAGAGAAATATCATCCAACCAACGTTGATTGAAAGCACAACTGGTTGGGGCGTTTTCTCATTCCACAGCCCTCCAAATGGAAAACAACTTGGCGGAATGTTTTGGGAAAAGTGCCTTCATGTTAAAATAAGCTTTATTGAAGATCATTTTCAACACATCAGACATAATTCATCACCTTGGTAACAGGAGCCCACTGAACCTCAACCCTCACCACCATTGGACACACACACACACACACACACACACACACACAGAGCTCAATCTGTGGGGCAGATTTAATTATTTATGTGTTCTCATCAAAAAAGAGAAATGCAGTATCTAGTACTAATAGACTAATAACACTTAATGTGTTCGGCCCTCTATGCTTCTAAACATGCTCTCAAGTAGAAGGGGGAGTTGTGGATCTAGTCAACCTGTCCTAACAGTGTATGCCTTGGGAGTAAACAGTGGTACCAGTTAATGAAAATGTATAGCCATGTCCCTATGGATGGGAGGGAAGGTGAGGGGGCTGCATGTTTAGCATTTTCTACATTACCAAAGCACAGCAGGACTGTGATAAAAGGCACACTGGAGATTACACAGTAACAGAGAAATGCAATGTGAGCTGTCTGTCAGTCTGTCGGGGAGTGAAGAGTGTTGGATGGTGCAGACACCTTCAGCTGATATAAACTCTGCAAAAAAAGAAACGTCCCTTTTTCAGGACCCTGTCTTTCAAAGATAATTCGTAAAAATCCAAATAACTTCACAGATATTCATTGTAAAGGGTTTAAACACTGTTTCCCATACTTGTTCAATGAACCAATAACAATTAATGAACATGCACCTGTGGAACGGTCGTTAAAAGACACTAACAGCTTACAGACGGTAGGCAATTAAGGTCACAGTTATGAAAACTTAGGACACTAAAGAGGCCTTTCTGCTGACTCTGAAAAACACCAAAAGAAAGACGCCCAGGGTCCCTGCTCATCTGCGTGAACGTGCCTTAGGCATGCTGCAAGGAGACATGAGGACTGCAGATGTGCCCAGGGCAATAAATTGCAATGTACATACTGTGAGACACCTAAGACAGCGCTACAGAGAGACAGGACGGACAGCCAATCGCCCTCGCAGTGGCAGACCACGTGTAACAACACCGGCACAGGATCGGTACATCCGAACATCACACCTGCGGGGCAGGTACAGGATGGCAACAACAACTGCCCGAGTTACACCAGGAATGCACAATCGCTCCATCAGTGCTCAGACTGTGCGCAATAGGCTTAGAGATGCTATACTGAGGGCTTGTAGGCCTGTTGTAAGGCAGGTCCTCTCCAGACATCACCAGCAACAACGTTGCCTATTGGCACAAACCCACCGTCGCTGGACCAGACAGGACTGGCAAAAAAGTGCTCTTCACTGACGAGTCGCGGTTTTGTCTCACCAGGGGTGATGGTCGGATTCGTGTTTATCGTCGAAGGAATGAGCATTACACCGAGGCCTGTACTCTGGAGCAGGATCGATTTGGAGGTGGAGGGTCCGTCATGGTCTGGGGCGGTGTGTCCTAGCATCATCGAACTGAGTTTTTTGTCATTGCAGGCAATCTCAAAGATGTGTGTAACAGGGAAGAGATCCTCCTCCCTAATGTGGTACCCTTCCTGCAGGCTCATCCTGACATGACACTCCAGCATGACAATGCCACCAGCCATACTGCTTGTTCTGTGCGTGATTTCCAGCAAGACAGGAATGTCAGTGTTCTGCCATGGCCAGCGAAGAGCCTGGATCTCAATCCCATTGAGCACGTCTGGGACCTGTTGGATTGGAGGGTGATGGCTAGGGCCATCTCCCCAGAAATGTCTGGGAACTTGCAGGTGCCTTGGTGGAAGAGTGAGGTAACATCTCACAGCAAGAACTGGCAAATCTGGTGCAGTCCATGAGGAGGAGATGCATTACAGTACTTCATGCAGCTGGTGGCCACACCAGATACTGACTGTTACTTTTGATTTTGACCCCCCCTTTGTTCAAGGACACATTATTCAATTTCTGTTAGTCACATGTCTGTGGAACTTGTTCAGTTTATGCCTCAGTTGTTGAATCTTGTTATGTTCATATAAATATTTACACATGTTAAGTTTGCTGAAAATAAACGCAGTTGACAGTGAGAGGACATTTCTTTTTTTGCCGAGTTTAGATATACAGTACCAGTCAAAAGTTTGGACACACCTACTCATTCAAGGGTTTTTCATAATTTTTTACTATTTTCTACATTGTAGAATAATAGTGAAGACATCAAAACTATGAAATAATTCATATGGAATCATATAGTAACCAAAAAAGTGTTAAACAAATCAAAATATATTTGATTCTTCAAAGTAGCCAGCCTTTGCCTTGATGACAGCTTTGCACACTCTTGGCATTCTCTCAACCAGCTTCACCTGGAATGCTTTTCCAACAGTCTTGAAGGGGTTCCCACATATGCTTAGCACTTGTTGGTTGCTTTACCTTCACTCTGCGGTCCAACTCATCCAAAACCATTGGAATTTGGTTGAGGTTGGGTCATTGTGGAGGCCAGGTCATCTGATGCAGGACTCCATCACTCTCCTTCTTGGTCAAATAGCCCTTACACAGCCTGGTGGTGTGTTGGGTTATGGTCCTGTTGAAAAACAAATGATAGTCCCACTAAGTGAAAACCAGATGGGATGGCATATCGCTGCAGAATGCTGTGGTAGCCATGCTGGTTAAGTGTGTCTCGGATTCTAAATAAATCACTGACAGTGTCACCAGCAAAGCACACCCACACCATCACACCTCCTCCTCCATGCTTCACGGTGGGAACCACACATGCGGAGGGTCTTCCTTTTCTTGTGGCGGTCCTCATGAGAGCCAGTTTCACCATATAGCTTGATGGTTTTTGCGACTGCACTTGAAGAAAGTTGTTGAAATTTTCCACATTGACTGACCTTCATGTCTTAAAGTAAAGATGGTCTGTCATTTCTCTTTGCTTATTTGAGCTGTTCTTGCCATTATATGGACTTGGACTTTCACCAAATAAGGCTATATTCTGTATACCACCCCTACCTTGTCACAACACAACTGATTGGCTCAAACACATTAAGAATAGAGGTCGACTGATTATGATTTTTCAACGCCGATACCGATACAGATTATTGGAGGACCAATAATGAAACATGCTCAATTTGGTTTAAATAATGCAAAAATACAGTGTTGGAGAAGAAAGTAAAAGTGCAATTTGTGTCATGTAAAAAAGCTAACTTTTAAGTTCCTTGCTCAGAACATGAGAACATATGAAATGTGGTTCAATATTCCCAGTTCTTCAATATTCCCAGTTAAGAAGTTTTAGGTTGTAGTCATTATGGGAATTATGATGCGTTGACTATTTCTCTCTATACCATTTGAATTTCATAAACCTTAGACTATTGGATGTTGTAAAAGGCACTTTAGTATTGCCAGCCTAATTTCAGGAGTTGATAGGCTTTAAGTCATAAACTGCGTGTGAATCAAGCATTGCTAAGAGCTGCTGGCAAACGCCGTAAAGTTTGAATGAATGCTTACGAGCCTGCTGCCGCCTACCATCGCTCTGTCAGACTGCTCAATCAAATATCAAATCATAGACTTAATTATAATATAATAAACACAGAAATACGAGCCTTAGGTCATTAATATGGTCAAATCCAGAAACTATAATTTCGAAAACAAAACGTTTATTCTTTCAGTGAAATATGGAATCATTCCATATTTGATCGAACGGGTGGCAACCCTAAGTCTAAATATTTCTGTTATAGTCCACAACCTTCAATTTTATGTCATAATTATGTAAAATTCTGGCAAATTAGTTTGCAACGAGGCAGGCGGCCCAAAGTGTTGCATGTACCCTGACTCTGTGTGCAATGAACGCAAGAGAAGGGACACAATTTCCCTAGTAATACTGCCTGCTAACATTAATTTATTGTAACTAAATATGCAGGTTTAAAAATATATACTTCTGTGTATTGATTTTAAAAAAGGCATTGATGTTTATGGTTGGGTACATTTGTGCAACGATTGTGCTTTTTTCGCGATTGCGATTTTGTTAAATCATCCCCCGTTTGGCGAAGTAAGCTAAGAATTTAAATTGATTATATGCAACGCAGGACAAGCTAGTTAACCTAGTAATATCATCAACCATGTGTAGTTAACTAGTGATTATGTGAAGATTGATGCTAGCTGGCAACTTACCCTGGCTCCTTGCTGCACTCGCGTAACCTGTGGTCAGCCTGCCACACAGTTTCCTCATGGAATGCAATGTAATCGGCCATAATCGGCATCCAAAAATGCTGATTACCGATTGTTATGAAAACTTGAAATCGGGCCAAATTAATGGGCCATGCCACCATTAGTGGGTCGACCACTAATTAAGAAGGAAAGAAATTCCACAAATTAACTTTTAACAAGGCACACCTGTCACCTATGCATTCCAGGTGACTACCTCATGAAGCTGGTTGAGAGAATGCCAAGAGTGTGCAAAGCTGTCATCAAGGCAAAGGGTGGCTTCTTTGTGTTAAAAACTTTTTTGGTTACTACATGATTCCATATGTGTTATTTCATAGTTTTGATGTCTTCACTATTATTCTACAATGTAGAAAATAGTACAAATTAAGAAAAAATGGTAGGTGGAATAGGTAGGTGTGTCCAAACTTTTGACTGGTACTGTACACTGATACGAAAATGAGCTTACCCACATGTTTCTGTACAGTAAAATACATTTAATGTTAGAGTTTAGTCACAACTATTCAAAAAGCAGAGACACAAAAGTAGGTATACTGTATGAACATACACATATAAACCACAGAGAGTGCTCCTAGCAGAATGCTCTATGTAGAGATTCTCAGAGCCACACTAAGCACTTTGACTGACCATGTTGCACTGCTCTGGAGGTATGATGCCAGAATAATTCATGGCAGCATGTATCATCAAAGTGACCAATGCAATTATATTCACAGTATCATAATGTCTAATGTAAGTACAGTAATAAGCTAAATAAAATATATGGTTTTATATATTTGGAGAAACAATCAAAATGTTTGTTTTTACATTCAACATCTAAAGAAAACTGACTATTCAAAGTGTTGGGTGAAGATATATTCACTAATCAGCACTACTGTAGAGTAATTCTGAGTGGTCAGTGATGTCCAATGTGAACCTGATAAATGGTGAGAATTCCTAAGAATTGGCCACCATAAGTTTGGACATTGGGCTTTATTCACAGCTATTCTATAGGTATTGTGCGAAATTCTTCATCATAGAAATGCATAATAAGATACCAAACTTGTGTTTAATTTGTTGAACTTTACACACGCACTCAGTCAATTGTCAATGCTGAGTCTTGGAGAGGCATCGAGCACACCATGAGCGCAACTTCCAAAACTCCAAACGCACAACTTATACAGTAGCCTATTTCTCAAGTTGAACACATAAGAGTAACACAATACAGTTTTTACCATGTTCAATTAAACAGTTAGTTAAAATGACTCTTACCTCCGCCTCTGTCTGGTATACGGCGTAGCAGAGAGCCACCAACAAAACCAGGGTGCAACTCTGGAACATTATTGCGTAGGGACGCAATGGAAATGTATGTAGGCCTACAACTGTCCCGAATGTCCACTAAAGACCACTTGTTGAAACCTTCGTATTCTTCTTCTTAAAGGAAATACAGACTATCAGCAGAGCTTGTGCAGTGCGTTGGGTTGCATATTTGCCCTGGACGTTGTGAGCCTCTTTCTGATCAATGCTACTTGTTCTTGTTTGTCGTCAACCACACCCCCTGTTAACGACCACGCTTGCCCATATGTACGGACACAACCATGTTGTTACAAAGCACCACTTCAACTTTAACTGTTAGGAGAGAGACTGCTCATTATCTGTATATTGGTGACAGAGCGACCGGGACAACTGTGATTTTACATCGCCGGGATCTGGCGTGTATACCCTCACACGCTAGACTCTTCCCCCGACAAGCGCAACAGATCCCAGGTAGAAAAAGTGCTTTTTGTGTTAATTGTTGTCTCGTTCACTAACAAACTTGTTCAGAGATCTTATGTGGTTTTCCCATTTCCATGTGTTATAATAGCCTATTTGGATAGTCTACAGGTACAGACATCACATGCGTAAAGCCTACAGACAAACCCAACTACTCTTGAAGGAGATTTATAACCCGCACCCATGTCTCCACTTTTATATGAATATCATGTGTAAAATATATATATATATTGACAACAATATTGTGCGTTTCAAAAACGTTTATGCACGCGAGCGGCGAAGAGAGTATTTTTTTCGACATTAACGATATATACTTTTATAATGTCATGTTGTTCAACAAATAAATGCCATGTTTTTTGTCTCAGTTGTGTTCGTGGCCTGCTCGACATGCATTAGGGCTGCCACTAAACCCGGAGAAGAACACTAGTTGCAGTAGGAATTAAGTTTGAAGTTCGGATGAGTGGGGCAATGCAGGCGACACACCAGAGACAACTGAAGAACCTGAGGCAAGTGCTCAGCGGGCTCTATTATGTTGTTATGTGTTGTGTTACACAGTTGTCTGTGTAAAATGTAGATTAACTCATTCACTCTCCCTCTCCCTTTAGGGTTCTGATTCTATGTATTTCGGTGGCCATCCTAGCGTCGGGAGTTGACGCAGTAAGTTTTATTTTCAACTCATCATGCGGTGAGGAGGGGGGGGGGCAGTATTGTTGACGAGGGGACAGCTGTGGGCACATTTGCATTTAGCGCTGGTTTCTTGCTTCTTGGAGCAGTGGGTATGTCAGCTGAACTAGCAGCCAGGTCACCGACGACACAAGTCAGTATTCGATCTATGTCTGAGGACGTTGGGAGATGAAGTGGAAACCGGCCACTAGGGGCAAAAGTGAGCACTGTTACCTTGAAGTTGGTTTCCGTAAGCATCTGCCTCTGATTCCAAAGGTTGCAAGTTAGAATAAGTTGTTTTTAATATTTTGGTTTTAAGCCTATCCCAAGCCTTAAACCTTACAAAGTTAATGCCATTCAAAGTTAATGCCCAACCTTATGAATCTAATTTCTAACTCTAATTTCAAAGGTTGCAAGTTTGAATCCAGCAATAGAAAGCAGTTTTTGAGATGTTTGTTTTAAGCCTATTCCAAACTTTAACCCTTGCCTTAACCATTTGAAGTTAATGCCCAACCTTAAGAATTTGCCCTGACGTGAGACTGTGAGAGCTGGTAGCAACTTGATTATCTCTAGGGCTTGTTTCTGACTGAGCTGCTTGAACTGTTTTTGTCGTTTGTTCACGTGTTACTTTCCTGCCAAGACATCTGTGGGAGGATTTTCTACAGAACTTATTTTGAGGGAGAAATAACTATCATGGCAGAGGGTCCCATTTCATTTAGATTGCAATATGAAGGGGTAATGACAACTGGCACAGTTTGAGAGCAGTTCAGGATGTGTCCACATAGAATTAGCTTTTCAGACGTAGCTACATCTTTGGTTGGGTGATGTTCCCATTTATTGCAGATATTTAAGCTAAATTAGCTAGAGCAACTTTACATATAATAAATACTGTGTGAAGCATATAAGCATTTTCCTGTGAGGAGGTAAGAACCCTCACCTGTGCTAACACTTTCTTGTCACCTGTGTACCATGTGACCAGTGCCCTATAACCCCATGTTAGAGGCCCCCTAGTGTAAGTTAAAACATCCATTCCTCGCACACTCTCTAACCTTCTCAAATATTTTGTAAGGAAAGAGGTACCTGATTAGGTAATTACGGTGATGTCTGTTTGGTTTAAAAACTGAAGTAGACTGCTGACCATTGCAGTGTTGTGGTTAGGTGTTACGGGTTGTGACCCCGGTACTGTTGACCTCTGTGGTTAAACATCATAAAACCCTAAATTATTAGTCATGTTGAATATCCGTTAATAAAATCATCTCTCTGCTAGCTCTCACAGTCTCATGTCAGAATTAGACGTCCATCCATGTTTCTCAAACGTCACATTTTGAAGTATTTAAGGTTAAGTTCAGGCATTAACTCCAAATTCCTAAGGTTAGTAATTAGCTCAGAATGGTTAAGATAAGGACTGGGATAGGCTTAAAACAGCTTTCTTGGGCCTCCTGAATGGCACAGCGGTCTAAGGCACTGCATCGCAGACCCAGGTTTGATCCCGGGCTGTATCCCAGGCTTTATCACATCCAGCTGTGATCGGGAATCCCATAAGGCGGTGCACAATTGGCCCAGCGTCATCCCGGTTAGGGGAGTGTTTGGCCGGCTGGCCCAGCGTCATCCCGGTTAGGGGAGTGTTTGGCCGGCTGGCCCAGCGTCATCCCGGTTAGGGGAGTGTTTGGCCGGGGTGCTTTACTTGGCTCATCACGTTCTAGCAACTTCTTGATGCAGGCTGACCTCGGTCGTCAGTTGAACGGTGTTTCCTCCAACACATTGGTGCCGCTGGGTTCCGGGTTAAGTGGGCGGGTGTTAATTAAGGAGCCTGGTTTGGCGGATCATGTTTCAGAGGACGCATGACTCGACCTTCACCTCCTGAGCCCGTTGGGGAGTTGCAGTGATGAGACAAGATTGAAATAATAAAAAAGAACTGCTTTCTATCGCTGGTTTCCAACTTTCAACTTTTGGAATCAGAGGCATGGATTGATGTCGAATACTGACTTGAGTCATGGGTGACCTGGCTGCCCTCCTCCCTGTTCTTAAGTCAGAAAGTATGTGCCACTATGTGTGCACTCTCTTACTCAGGGTGTGTGTGTGGGCAGTTTCTTGAGGAATGATTACCCACCTCCCAGACTTTCTCTGTATTACAGTCAGGAGATTGGCTTTGACCTACATGTAGATCTGTCAGTAGGGCTGGGCGATATGGCCAAAATGTTATACTCCGGTATTTAAAAATGAATTGGACGGTCTGATGGTAGTTGACAGTATTTTTAGTTTGAATGATAACAGTTGTACATTTGCTTTATAAGTAGTGAGGGATCCTAGGGTGGCAACACATACACTCTAAGTGATTTCATTTGATTTCATACATTCTAAGTGATTGTTTTATACTGTTCAATTCAACTTCAACCAAAACACATTTCAGCACTAATCACTTCTGCGTTTCCTGCACTCAGTTGCAGTGGTGGAAAAAGTACTTAATTATCATACTTGAGTAAAAGTAAAGATACATTAATAGAAAATTACTCAAGTAAACGGGATTCACCCTGTAAAATACAACTTGAGTAAATGTCTAAAAGTATTTGGTTTTAGATATACTTAAGTATCAAAAGTAAATGTAATTGATCAAATGTAATTAAGTATCAAAAGTAAAAGTATAAATCATTTCAAATTCCTTATATTAAGCAAACCAGATGGCACCATTTTCTTGTTTTTATTTACAGATAGCCAGGGGCACACTCCAACACTCAGACAATTTACAAACAAATAATTTGTGTTTAGTGAGTCTGCCAGATCAGAGGCATTAGATAACCAGGGATGTTCTCTTGACAAGTGCGTGAATTGGACCATTTTCCTGTCCTGCTGTCTTAGGTCTTCTGAGATCTATTTTGTTCGAGGCATGGTTCACATCAGGCAATGCTAATTGTGAATAGCAAACTAAAAGTTTGTGAGTGTTTTTTTTACTCGTTACATTCAAAATGTAACAAGTACTTTTAGGTGTCAGGGAAAATGTATGGAGTAAAAAGTACAATATTTTCTTTAGGAATGTAGTGAAGTAAAAGGAAAAGTTGTCAAAAATAAAAAATAGTCAAATAAAGTACATATACCAACAAAAAAAAGACAAGTAGTACTTGAAAGTATTTTTACTTAAGTACTTTACACCACTGCTCAATTGAGGTAATTTCCAAACTGCCACGTTGTACTGCACGATATGGGCAAATAATCTAGGACTTATTTTTAACCAAATGTTGCAATTGCGATTTGACTTGCGAATTTGTGCAAAACTGTTGGAATATTGGAAATATAATGACTATTCTAATTCCATAGTTATAGTAGTGGCCACTTCGAATACATTGTTTTTTGAGATCACCACGAATTAAAATGCCAGGGAGGCTTTATTGTGACAGGGTAGGAACTAAAGTTTTGATAAGTGTTTCCTAGGGGACCCTATGAGCTTTGGCTACATTGCAAGTTTTCTCTTAGCTACTTCATGTAGCTAACATATTCCTCTTTGATTTAGAAGATACTGTTGCACAAACAACATGCTGATTTAAAAATATATTTTTTAAGGAACTCAATCCGGCTTTCAACTAACTCTTAAAAGTTGTAATAGTAGAATGCAACTCTTAAAAGTTGTAATAGTAGAATGCAACTCTTAAAAGTTGTAATAGTAGAATGCAACTCTTAAAAGTTGTAATAGTAGAATGCAACTCTTAAAAGTTGTAATAGTAGAATGCAACTCTTAAAAGTTGTAATAGTAGAATGCAACTCTTAAAAGTTGTAATAGTAGAATGCAACTCTTAAAAGTTGTAATAGTAGAATGCAACTCTTAAAAGTTGTAATAGTAGAATGCAAGAGGTGCAATTTGAAAATTGGTAAGTCCATCATCAGTGTTTCTCTTGTCATGTCAGTCATTGCATACCTTAGAGAGCTATTTCTAACTTGTCAAAAATGTTCAGATCATCTAGCCCATGCCAGCTAACGTTTTTTAGCTAGGTTTTTTTGCTCATAGATTTTGTTGAAATGTTTGAGTCACTCAAATATCACATAAATACACAATTAGACATGGCAAAATTAATAGAATTGCAAAAAAAAAGTGCTATAAAAAAGAACCTGTCTCTGCACCCTATGACAAAATTTGTAGAATTGTAGGAAATAAGGTTTAAACCTGCAAAATCTTAACTCCGCCAACAAGAGGGGTGTAAACAGTTGGTGTCATGAACAGTGCTTGTGCCCATAGAAATAGATGTGGCGCGTGCGCAGGATGTTCCCCAATGCCGGAAAGGGGGCCTGAGTGAAAAAATTGTGAACCCCTGGGCTAGCCTACTAGCCTGAAGGATGACCCTTTGTGAACCCCTGGGCTAGCCTACTAGCCTGAAGGATGACCCTTTGTGAACCCCTGGGCTAGCCTACTAGCCTGAAGGATGACCCTTTGTGAACCCCTGGGCTAGCCTACTAGCCTGAAGGATGACCCTTTGTGAACCCCTGGGCTAGCCTACTAGCCTGAAGGATGACCCTTTGTGAACCCCTGGGCTAGCCTACTAGCCTGAAGGATGACCCTTTGTGAACCCCTGGGCTAGCCTACTAGCCTGAAGGATGACCCTTTGTGAACCCCTGGGCTAGCCTACTAGCCTGAAGGATGACCCTTTGTGAACCCCTGGGCTAGCCTACTAGCCTGAAGGATGACCCTTTGTGAACCCCTGGGCTAGCCTACTAGCCTGAAGGATGACCCTTTGTGAACCCCTGGGCTAGCCTACTAGCCTGAAGGATGACCCTTTGTGAACCCCTGGGTAGCCTACTAGCCTGAAGGATGACCCTTTGTGAACCCCTGGGCTAGCCTACTAGCCTGAAGGATGACCCTTTGTGAACCCCTGGGCTAGCCTACTAGCCTGAAGGATGACCCTTTGTGAAGCACTGGCTGGCTGCTACTGTCTGAGCACAAATTAGATGAAATAATAAGTCATCAAATAAAATAACAAAATATACACAACATTGAAATATTTGATTAAAGTAATGTGAATAAATGATGGTTTATTAGTAGGTGATAAGCAGTAATGGGCAGTCACTATCATCATTGAGGTTTTATTAATTAAATAATAAAGTAATTATCATACTAAAAACAAATATGTAATTATAAGCAAAATATTTGATTCAAGAAAAGTAATGTGAATAAATGATGGTTAGAGCCTAATAAGTGCTGTTAATGGGCAGTCACTACCATAAAAGAAGAAGTTATGATACAGTCATCTTTGGTTACCATGAATCCACAACTAAACAGTGCAACATATTGTCGACTGACCTTAGTTCTCCCTTTCTCTCTCTCTTTCACTCTCTCTCGCTCTCTCTTTCTTTCTTTCTTTCTCTCTCTTTCACACTCTCTCTCGCTCTCCCTTTCTCGCTCTCCCTTTCTCTCTCTCTCTTTCTCTCTCTCTCTCTCTTTCACTCTCTCTCTCTTTCACTCTCTCTCTCTCTTTCTTTCTCTCTCTCTCTTTCACTCTCTCTCTCTTTCACACTCTCTCTCTTTCTTTCTTTCACTCTCGCTCTTTCTTTCTTTCACTCTCGCTCTCTCTTTCTTTCACTCTCTCTCTCTCTCTCTTTCACTCTCTCTCTCTCTCTTTCACACTCTCTCTCTTTCTTTCTTTCACTCTCTCTCTCTCTCTCTCTCTCTCTCTCTCTCTCTTTCTTTCTTTCACTCTCTCTCGCTCTCTCTCTCTTTCTCTCTCTCTCTCTCTCTCTCTCTCTCTCTCTTTCTTTCTTTCTTTCACTCTCTCTCTCTCTCTCTCTCTCTTTCTCTCTCTCTCTCTCTCTTTCTTTCTTTCTTTCACGCTCTCTCGCTCTCTCTCTCTCTCTCTTTCACTCTCTCTCTCTTTCACACTCTCTCTCTTTCTTTCTTTCACTCTCTCTCTCTCTCTCTCTCTTTCTCTCTCTCTCTCTCTCTCTCTCTCTTTCACACTCCCTCTTTCTTTCTTTCACTCTCTCTCTCTCTCTCTCTCGCTCTCTCTCTCTCTCTCTTTCTTTCTTTCTCTCGCTCTCTTTCTTTCTTTCTTTCACTCTCTCTCTCTCTCTCTCTCTCTCTCTCTTTCTTTCTTTCACTCTCTCTCTCTCTCTCTCTCTCTCTCTTTCTTTCTTTCACGCTCTCTCGCTCTCTCTCTCTCTTTCTTTCTTTCACTCTCTTTCTTTCTCTTTCTTTCTTTTGGAATTTAACCGAGAGTTCTAACTTGTCGTAAAACGTGTGAAGGGTTTTGAGAAAGGCGATAGGGAGGAGGAATTAACAAGGCCAGCTTGTTACCCAGAGCTAATAGCCAGTTAAAAAGGCCTATAATGTTTTTATTCTTTTTATCCTCTGTTTCCTTGGACATATTCATTTCACATGGGCCGTTTCATTTTGTCCTGTTTCTTCACACCCTTCCCGTGTGGTGGTCTTATGCACACGCCCATGCATGTGTGTTTGTGTGTGTGGGTTTGGTCCTGTTTGCCTCCATCAAGAATGTTTGTGTCAGATATGGTCAGAAGATGTGAGTGTTATCATCTGCAACACAATCTTTAATATCATACCCTGACTTTTCTATGAGTTAAAGATTTTTGAGGCCAGATGAAAAGGCTTGTTGTGCTAGTCTCTTATCAGATTTGGTCTCAACCTGATGAGAAGCGTGTGACATGGCTCAGGCCGTCTTTGTATTTTGCTACTTTAGGCCAAGCCTCTAGTGCCATTAATACCAGGACAGAACAAGGGCTATTTTTAGACAGGCAGCATCCAAGACTACACTGTTTTCAGTTCAGCATTGGGACTTTTTCAGATTCAGCGAATGTCACTATTTAGTTTAGTTTATTACGATCCCCATTAGCTACTGCACATGTAGCAGCTACTCTTCCTGGGGTCCACATACAATGTAAAAAATACATGACAAAGTATAGAACAGTAATAGACAAGAACAACATAAGATATTACATTAAATAAAACATGCTAATTAAATAAGAGTTATATATAGGAAAGGCACCAAGAGACAACAAAAATACTATGTACACTATTAGGGCCGGTACGATATCAGGGTTCGGTACGATACGGTACAGTGGCATCACGGTTCGGTACGATACGGTACAATGCTGTCACGGTTCGGTACGATACGGTACAATGCTGTCACGGTTCGGTACGATACGGTACAATAGTGTCACGGTTCGGTACGATACGGTACAATGGTGTCACGGTTCGGTACGATACGGTACAATGGTGTCACGGTTCGGTACGATACGGTACAAGGGTGTCACGGTTCAGTACGGTTTCGATACATTGACAAAATAAATGCCTGAGAAATACAGTGGGGCAAAAAAGTATTTAGTCAGCCACCAATTGTGCAAGTTCTCCCACTTAAAAAGATGAGAGAGGCCTGTCATTTTCATCATAGGCACACTTCAACTATGACAGACAAAATGAGGGAAAAAAATCCAGAAAATCACATTGTAGGATTTTTAATGAATTTATGGGTCGAGAACAACTCCCCAAAAAGCTCAGCCACGGCAGACTTCTTTTCTGGAGGAGAGTCCCTGTCGTCTGCCGTCTCTGGAGAGGGGTTGGCTCTTATGGTATCTGAGGCTTGACCCTGCAGAATTAAATTAGATGAAAATTACTGTCTCTGAAGTGGTTTTAAAAATATGATTTGTTGTTAGAAATATATATCAGACACTATTATGACAATTACAATTATTACTTTATAATGAATTGTTAAATCACTAATTAATAAAATAATAAATGTCACATTAACAAAATAAATACAATAACTGTTGTATATTGGCCACAATCTCTGCTATGAGTTCATCGTAGACTCTCAGACGAGCAGCAGCATCCAGGTGCAGCAGCGACTTGAACCGGTAATCCGAAGCGGTGCTCTTGTGTAAGAAGTCTTGGACACCAGGGTCAGCATATCTAGGCTCCAGGTTAACTCTGATAGCAGTCTTCACACCCCTTACTGCGGGTTCACCTTCATCAGATGCCACCATTGATTTCAGGATAATTGTTTTCATAGCAGGACCATGGAAACTGATGGAAGGCTCTCAGTGCATATCAGTGTTGTGACTGTTTTGAGAGGTTTTCACACTTTGACAACTTCCTCTGCTAGTCTTATGTAATTTTCAGACAAAGTCACAATATCTTTGACATCCTTCCTCACAGCTTGATCAGTCAGTGTAGAATACACCACAACCTTCTGCTCAAGGTATCTCTCAACCATGTCACAGCTTGATCAGTCAGTGTAGAATACACCACAACCTTCTGCTCAAGGTATCTCTCAACCATGTCACAGCTTGATCAGTCAGTGTAGAATACACCACAACCTTCTGCTCAAGGTATCTCTCAGCCATGTCACAGCTTGATCAGTCAGTGTAGAATACACCACAACCTTCTGCTCAAGGTATCTCTCAACCATGTCACAGCTTGATCAGTCAGTGTAGAATACACCACAACCTTCTGCTCAAGGTATCTCTCAACCATGTCACAGCTTGATCAGTCAGTGTAGAATACACCACAACCTTCTGCTCAAGGTATCTCTCAACCATGTCACAGCTTGATCAGTCAGTGTAGAATACACCACAACTTTCTGCTCAAGGTATCTCTCAGCCATGTCACAGCTTGATCAGTCAGTGTAGAATACACCACAACCTTCTGCTCAAGGTATCTCTCAGCCATGTCACAGCTTGATCAGTCAGTGTAGAATACACCACAACCTTCTGCTCAAGGTATCTCTCAGCCATGTCACAGCTTGATCAGTCAGTGTAGAATACACCACAACCTTCTGCTCAAGGTATCTCTCAACCATGTCACAGCTTGATCAGTCAGTGTAGAATACACCGCAACTTTCTGCTCAAGGTATCTCTCAGCCATGTCACAGCTTGATCAGTCAGTGTAGAATACACCGCAACTTTCTGCTCAAGGTATCTCTCAGCCATGTCACAGCTTGATCAGTCAGTGTAGAATACACCGCAACCTTCTGCTCAAGGTATCTCTCAGCCATGTCATGGCTTGATCAGTCAGTGTAGAATACACCGCAACCTTCTGCTCAAGGTATCTCTCAACCATGTCATGGCTTGAATTCCATCTAGTAGGGACATCTTGGATTAGTTTGTGGTTTGGCAGCTCCAACATCTCCTGTTTTGTCTTGAAAACATGTGCAGCAGTTGTGCTTTTATGAAAGAAGGATACCACCTTCCTGATCTTTGCTAGGAGGCGAGAGATTGGATTCACTGACATTGCTTTTTGAGATGCTAGATGAATAACGTGAGCAAAGCATCCTATCTGTGGCCCCAGTCCAGCTAGTGCAACTGCATTTACAATATTTCTAGTTGTCAGTGGTCACAGGAATCGTTACATTATCCCTCTCCAACTTCCACAATGCAACTACTTCCCTTGCTCCTCCCCCAAGTTTACACTGGTGTGACTCCTCTCAAAGGGACGTGTTTGAAACACATGGCTTTTTATCTCCCACTAATGAAATGAGCCTACAGTAAGGCAGCTCTCTGTAGCTCTAGACATCCAACTGTCTGGTGTAATGAAATGAGCCTACAGTAAGGCAGCTCTCTGTAGCTCTAGACGTCCCGCGTTTCTGACAACTCGCTCTCAAGTTGTTCTTTTGTTTTTTTGTATAATGCAGGTATTAATGTCTGGGCAAAATGTGTGTAGGAAGGAATAGTTAAGCGCTGCTCTCTACCACAGAGAAGGGTTTCATATCTGCCGCTAGGAATTTTGATATCGCTGCGTTGATTACTTTAGCCCTACCGGATTCAGCCACGTATTGTTGCCTGAAGGCTGTGGGTGGAATTGGTTGCCGATTGGTTGTTGTTTCATTTTTCCGCCGAGTCCCACCAAATGGCACTTTGGGGTGATGTCGGCGCAAATGAGTTGTCATGTTACTCGTATTGCCACTCTAACAGGCTATCAGCAATGAACAGAACCTACATGTTGTAGATGTTATATCCACCACTCTAACAGGCTATCAGCAATGAACAGAGCCTACATGTTGTAGATGTTATATCCACCACTCTAACAGGCTATCAGCAATGAACAGAACCTACATGTTGTAGATGTTATATCCACCACTCTAACAGGCTATCAGCAATGAACAGAGCCTACATGTAGATGTTATATCCACCACTCTAACAGGCTATCAGCAATGAACAGAGCCTACATGTAGATGTTATATCCACCACTCTAACAGGCTATCAGCAATGAACAGAACCTACATGTTGTAGATGTTATATCCACCACTCTAACAGGCTATCAGCAATGAACAGAGCCTATATGTAGATGTTATATCCACCGCTTGTTGGCAATCCCCGTTATAGTTTACAGGGAAACCAAAATGTTCCCAGACGGCAGACCTGAATGATACTGGGGTGTCTTCTAGTTCTGGCTTGCCATGTTGCTCCTTTGCATTTAACTAACTGCTAATTCCTTCATAAGCTAATTGCTGCTACCACGGTCTCTCAGCTCTGTTCTCGCTGGAGTGAAATAACAAATGAGTGGAGCTGCATACAGCTATGAGACAAACCTTCTTTTTTCAATTTTAAAGACAACTTTATTACCATATGGATATTTTTCCCATGTTAATTTATGGTTTATGCAATAATGTTTTTTTTACAATGAAATGTATATATATATATTTTCGTAGCTATAATATATGATTAATGTATTGCTGCGAACCGAACCATGCACCGTGGACACTGTACCGAACGGTTCAATACGAATACACGTATCGTTTCACCCCTAATTTCTACCGATCTGCGTAACAGTTCTGATTATTTTTCTATGTGCATTTTTGTGGAACAGTGTCATTTCAATCATAACCATCATTTTCTTAAAAAGTCATTGTCACGTGGTTATTCATACAATCTGAAGTAAAATAATACAAATCTCAAAGTCAAAATTCAACTGAAGCATGATATTCTTCCATATGGACACATTGAGTTCCAGTGGTGGCTGAAGAAATGTGTGCATAGAACTCAGAGATACATAGCCTATAGGCCAATGCAGCAGTAGGCCTATAACCTCCATCCGGACAGAATCTGTCGCTAGCAAACTTGTAACATTGTACCAACTAGCATGTTCCGGCCCTTAGAGTTTTCCGCGCCAGTGAGCTCATCAGACAGTTGTGTTTTATGAAGTTTCCACTGGATATATGGGATCATCAGATCATGATATTTTGTACTTTCACACCAAGGCTTGGTGATTATCGAGGCCAGGAGTGTTGGAAAGATTCAAAACGGAGGAACTATCATTTACAATGTATGTTAAAACTTTGTTTACAGACAAACAAACATACTTTGTTTACAGACAAACAAACATACTTTGTTTACAGACAAACAAACATACTTTGTTTACAATGTGTGAGGCGAAGAAAAAATGATGGAGAAGCTCAGCTTACAGTATTAGTGGTGGATGTGGTGAATTAGGACAATCAGAATCAGACATTGCAAATGGGCTCTTTCCTACATTTGCACACAGCTGGCCAGGTAAATGACTGTAATTAATACATTCATTAACAGAAATGAATGTAACCAAATGACAGGATTAACAGTATATGTACTAGGCCTACTGGTCACATATGTAATGGGGAATTGATACAAAAAAATAAACAATCAAAGGGCAAGCAATTCACAAAATTAAACAATGAAAGAGAAAGAATTGCACTGTGCACCCGCCAACTTTTCTTTTCCAATTCGCAAACCAGAGATGTTATATAATGAGATGCTCATGTCTCTGCCCTAACAACGGGAGTTATGGTCCCTCTGGAAGCCCAATGTTGGTCTCTTCTGATTGCGTGTTGTCCTGTTAACATAGGAGGTAGTGGGGTGGGCGGGTGCTGCCCACTCTGGAAGCCCAATGTTGCAGGCTGGAGCTGGCCTCTCTGAATGGGGCCTGGTGGTGTAAACATTGTCAAAGAGAGCACAGCTTCTAGACAGCTCAGCGTTGTTGCTCTAAATAATGTGGAAGGGCACATCTCCCGTGGCAACAAGGTGGCAACAAGGTGGACATAGTGATTTTGGTGTTAGGAAACCTCTCTGCAGCTCTGGCTGCCACTTGCGGCGTTGCAGGAGCTACATGTCCTCTTATTGCCACCAAACCATTAGTACCGGAGGGAATTTTCAAGGCACTTGCTCTTGCTAGGCACCATAGCTTTCTGAATGACATGCCAGAGAATAGCAGTTATTCTCTGAGAAATTTCCAGTTGGAGTCACTTAAAATGAAGGTCATTGTGGTCTGTGGTATTTGGAGTGATGTTCTTTAGATGGAGTCGGGTGGGGACCACAGGTGGCTGCAGTTGTGATCTGGTAGTGAGGGTTGTAGTAGGCTCCAGTTGTGCGCACACACACACACACACACACACACACAGACACACACAGACAGACAGACAGGGTTTTTATTTGTGACCTCTCAACAGAGGAGAGAAGGGTTTGTTAACAGTAATGTTAACAGGATGTTTAGTGTAGGACTCTTGCAGTGACTTGAGATTCTCCTGTTTGGAGAATATATTTACAGATGTGTCTCAGCCTAGCGGGATGAGGATGAGAGGATCATGTTGTCAGCGGATGCCTGAATTGATGGGAAGCGTGTTTGATCCAGTAATTGGAGGAACAGTATATTTCTGGACGCAGAATATTTAACCTGGCAAACAGTCAGGGACATCTGCTCTCGCAATTATTGGCTTCTTAAGTACATAACAATGAACATTATTCCTGCTCGTAGTTTGTTACTACTCCTTCTGTAAAATCAGCAGTTATCCTCTACACAGTAACCAGGAGAAGTGTGGTAGTACCTAAAGGACTGGCAGTAAACAGGAGAAGTGTGGTAGTGCCCAGGATGACACATTCTTTTCACATCACTTCGATACACATACATCCAGAAGAGCAGGTTAGGAGAGCATTTTTGCTAACCTTAACCCTTTTACAAACTTTTTTTAAATCCTTTTTTTCTCCCAATTTCGTGATTACCATCGTGTCTCATCGCTTCAACTCCCCAACGGGCTCAGGAGAGTCGTAGTGCAAGTCATGCGTCTTCTGAAACATGATCCGCCAAGCCACGTTTCTTAACACCCACACGCTTAACCCGGAAGCCAGCTGCACCAATGTATCGACCGAAGTCCGCCTGCATGCGCCCGGCCCACCACAAGGAGTCGCTAGAGTGCGGTGAGCCAAGTAAAGCCTCCCCTAACACGGACCGGGCCAATTAGAGCGCTGCGCCACTCGGGAGGCCCCCCTTTTACTATCCTTAACCTAATTCTCCTAATCTTCTAAATTAATTATCTAACCTGTTGCGTAAATTCTTCTATCCTATTATGAAAAGTAACTTGTAGCTGTATCGAAGTGGCGTGAAAATAGTGTTTCGCAGGAACCTGGAGTGGCAGTAACCAGCAGAAGTGTGGTAGTACTCAGGAGTGGCAGTAACCAGGAGAAATGTGGTAGGACGCAGGAGTGGCAGTAACTAGAACAAGTGTGATAGTAACTAAAGGAGTGGCAGTAACCAGAAGTGGCAGTAACCAGGAGAAGTGTGATAGTAAGCAGGAGTGGCAGTAACCAGGAGAAGTCTAGCAGTAACCAGGAGTGGCGGTAACCAGGAGAAGTGTGATAGTAACTAAAGGAGTGGCAGTAACCAGGAGAATTGTGGTAGTAACTAATGGAGTGGCGGTAACCAGGAGAAGTGTGATAATAACTAAAGGAGTGGCAGTAACCAGGTGTGGCAGTAACCAGGAGAAGTGTGATAGTAACTAAAGGAGTGGCAGTGACCAGGTGTGGCAGTAACCAGGAGAAGTGTGATAGTAACTAAAGGAGTGGCAGTAACCAGGAGAAGTGTGGTAGTAACTAAAGGAGTGGCAGTAACCAGGTGTGGCAGTAACCAGGAGAAGTGTGATAGTAACTAAAGGAGTGGCAGTAACCAGGACAAGTGTGATAGTAACTAAAGGAGTGGCAGTAACCAGGAGAAGTGTGATAGTAACTAAAGGAGTGGCAGTAACCAGGAGAAATGTGGTAGGACGCAGGAGTGGCAGTAACTAGAACAAGTGTGATAGTAACTAAAGGAGTGGCAGTAACCAGAAGTGGCAGTAACCAGGAGAAGTGTGATAGTAAGCAGGAGTGGCAGTAACCAGGAGAAGTCTAGCAGTAACCAGGAGTGGCAGTAACCAGGAGAAGTGTGATAGTAACTAAAGGAGTGGCAGTAACCAGGAGAAGTCTAGCAGTAACCAGGAGTGGCGGTAACCAGGAGAAGTATGATAGTAACTAAAGGAGTGGCAGTAACCAGAAGTGGCAGTAACCAGGAGAAGTGTGATAGTAACTAAAGGAGTGGCAGTAACCAGAAGTGGCAGTAACCAGGAGAAGTGTGATAGTAAGCAGGAGTGGCAGTAACCAGGAGAAATCTAGCAGTAACCAGGAGTGGCGGTAACCAGGAGAAGTGTGATAGTAACTAAAGGAGTGGCAGTAACCAGGAGAATTGTGGTAGTAACTAATGGAGTGGCGGTAACCAGGAGAAGTGTGATAGTAACTAAAGGAGTGGCAGTGACCAGGTGTGGCAGTAACCAGGAGAAGTGTGATAGTAACTAAAGGAGTGGCAGTGACCAGGTGTGGCAGTAACCAGGAGAAGTGTGGTAGTAACTATAGGAGTGGCAGTAACCAGGAGAAATGTGTTAGTAACCAGGAGTGGCAGTAACCAGGAGAAGTGTGACAGTAACTAAAGGAGTGGCAGTAACCAGGTGTGGCAGTAACCAGGAGAAGTGTGGTAGTAACTAAATGAGTGGCGGTAACCAGGAGAACTGTGGTAGTAACTAAAGGAGTGGCAGTAACCAGGTGTGGCAGTAACCAGGAGAAGTGTGGTAGTAACTATAGGAGTGGCAGTAACCAGGAGAAATGTGTTAGTAACCAGGAGTGGCAGTAACCAGGAGAAGTGTGACAGTAACTAAAGGAGTGGCAGTAACCAGGTGTGGCAGTAACCAGGAGAAGTGTGGTAGTAACTATAGGAGTGGCAGTAACCAGGAGAAATGTGTTAGTAACCAGGAGTGGCAGTAACCAGGAGAAGTGTGACAGTAACTAAAGGAGTGGCAGTAACCAGGTGTGGCAGTAACCAGGAGAAGTGTGGTAGTAACTATAGGAGTGGCAGTAACCAGGTGTGGCAGTAACCAGGAGAAATGTGACAGTAAATAAAGGAGTGGTAGTAACTAAAGGAGTGGCAGTAACCAGGAGAAGTCTAGCAGTAACCAGGAGAAATGTGATAGTAACCAGGAGTGGCAGTAACCAGGAGAATTGTGGTAGTAACTAATGGAGTGGCAGTAACCAGGATAAGTGACTGCTGTGTTCATCTAAAGTAGTACCTAGGTCCTGCATTGCATCATTTAAATGTTATCCTGTGTCAATGGAGAAAGGTGTTGCATTATAAGAAGAAACATTTAGGTGTCGGAAATCCTCCTTGTTGACTCCTAGGGAAGTGTTTGAGTGTTCATGGATGTGGGCGTGTGAATGTACGAGTGTATGTGTGTGAGCGTCAATGCAATCCTATTCAGTATATACTGTACATGCTTGCGTGTGTGCAGACATACAGTCCATGCATGTGTGTGTGTTTTGTGGTCACTCCTCGAGGGGGAGCAGGCTGGCACATGAGTGACCCACCTAAGTGCTCTGTTATTGGGGGGGAAAAGGCCTGCGTCCGGGGTGAGGAAGGGAAGATGGTGGTGATAATGCCAGGAAAATGGCCGCCACATCCCATGCCAAAATAATCCCTGCGTTATAAAGAGTACCCTGCAGTAACAATCAGAGGAAGTAGCCATTGTACTGGTCCTCAGGAAGCAGCTAGGAGCTTCAGAAGAGAAGCCTGTGTGTGGAGGAATGGAATGGGGCTTCCAGGTCCCTGTTTGAGCTAGTGTGTGTGTGTGTGTGTGTGTGTGTGTGTGTGTGTGTGTGTGTGTGTGTGTGCGGCATGGCATGCGGTCGGTAATCAGGTTCCACCCGTGTGTGGGAGGTGCTGCCCTTTCTGGGCACAGTCCGTTCCTGGAGCTTGTAACCCACACGCACACACACACACACACACACACACCAGGTCTCACACATTCACACGTTTTCCATTAAGGCATGTAGCCAAAGCTGGGGAAATGCTCTCCTCTCTCTGTGTGAATGTGTCTGTGTGATTATGTGTGTTCTGGTTAGTTAAGCATTGTTTTAATGGCTGTGGTGCTTTCCATAAACTAAGGCATTGTCAGGTGATCGCTCTACCAGACAGTGAGATTGGACAGATAGACTGACAGACTTTTTATTGGTTTATACTGTATTTCACAGAAGGTTGTTGACCTATTGAGGATGACCATTTTCATTCTGTCAATTAAGATTTTTTAACCGTTAGTCAATTAATGGATAGCTTATTCTGAGTCTAGTCTGGTGGATAGAGTGGGTCTATTGCCCATCCGCTCATACCTTCTTGTTCTTCTTCATCCCTTCATCTTCAGCTCAATTTGGTTGGTCTGATCTGGACCAGTCCCGTCAGACAGGGATGCAGACAGACAGACTCCCCCAAATCTGACATGGGTCAAACCATTAGGATCAGAGTGAAGGGGCTACAAGGAATGTTCTTGACCTGTAGTTTAATCCCACAAGGAATAGGCTTGACCTGTAGTCTAACCACACAAGGAATGCTTATTTCCCTGTACACACACACACTTCGCAAAACATGGTATCACCACACAAAACACCCCAACTGTGCTGGCCACAATTATAAGAACAGCTGAAGTTGATCCCTGGTGAGAGAAAAGAGCAAGGGATCAAGGGAAGGAACGAGAGAGAGAAAAGAGACTGAATAAGCGGGAAGGAGAAATGGGGTGATGAAAGGAAGATCTAAGCTATCGTGAATGCCTGGGGTTCCCTTTAAGTGACTGGAAGATTAATGATTTAGGTTAGCTGGGCTATGTGTGTGTGTGTGTGTGTGTGTGTGTGTGTGTGTGTGTGTGTGTGTGTGTGTGTGTGTGTGTGTGTGTGTGTGTGTGTGTGTGTGTTATTGGTTGCACGTGTGTGTGGGTCATGTTTGTCTAATATTTTTAGGAGTTAGAAAAAGATTGTGAACACAAACTGTGTGAACAGCAACCTGGTGGATTAACCAGAGTGGCTCTCCTAAAAAGGAATGGGAAATGGGGGGGATATCAAATCAAAGTTTATTTGTCACATGCGCCGAAAACAACAGGTGGAGTCGCCCTTACAGTGAAATGCTTACTTACAGGCTCTAACCAACAGTGCAATTTTTAAGTAAAAAAAAGGAATTAGGTGAACAATAGATAAGTAAAGATAAAAACAACAATGATAAGTAAAATAAAAACAACAATGAAAAAGATAGTGGGAAGTAACAGTAGCGAGGCTATATACAGGCACCGGTTAGTCGGGCTGATTGAGGTAGTATGTACAGTGGGGCAAAAAAGTATTTAGTCAGCCACCAATTGTGCAAGTTCTCCCACTTAACTATGACAGACAAAATTAGAAAAAAAATCCAGAAAATCACATTGTAGGATTTTTTATGAATTTATTTGCAAATTATGGTGGAAAATAAGTATTTGGTCACCTACAAACAAGCAAGATTTCTGGCTCTCACAGACCTGTAACTTCTTCTTTAAGAGGCTCCTCTGTCCTCCACTCATTACCTGTATAAATGGCGCCTGTTTGAACTTATTATCAGTATAAAAGACTGATTGATTTGATTTGATGACAATGATCCCAAACACACCGCCCGGGCAACGAAGGAGTGGCTTCGTAAGAAGCATTTCAAGGTACTGGAGTGGCCTAGCCAGTGTCCAGATCTCAACCTCATAGAAAATCTTTGGAGGGAGTTGAAAGTCCATGTTGCCCAGCAACAGCCCCAAAACATCACTGCTCTAGAGGAGATCTGCATGGAGGAATGGGCCAAAATACCAGCAACAGTGTGTGAAAACCTTGTGAAGACTTACAGAAAACGTTTGACCTCTGTCATTGCCAACAAAGGGTATATAACAAAGTACTGAGATAAACTTTTGTTATTGACCAAATACTTATTTTCCACCATAATTTGCAAATAAATTCATAAAAAATCCTACAATGTGATTTGCTGGATTTTTTTTCTCATTTTGTCTGTCATAGTTTAAGTGTACCAATGATGAAAATTACAGGCCTCTCTCATCTTTTTAAGTGGGAGAACTTGCACAATTGGTGGCTGACTAAATACTTTTTTGCCCGACTGTACATGTAGGTATAGTTAAAGTGACTATGCATATTATAAACAGAGTAGCAGTAGCGTAAAAGAGGGGTTGGGGAGGGGGGCACACAATGCAGCTAGTCCGGGTAGCCATTTGATTACCTGTTCAGGAGTCTTATGGCTTGGGGGTAAAAACTGTTGACAAGTCTTTTCGTCCTAGAGTTGGCGCTCCGGTACTTATTGTTATTGTTATAGTTCTTGGGCACAGGGACTATGGTGGCCTGCTTGAAACATGTTGGTATTACAGACTCAATCAGGGACATGTTGAAAGTGTCAGTGACGACACCTGCCAGTTGGTCAGCATATGCTGACCAGCCTTGTGAATTTTGACCTGTTTAAAGGTCTTACTCACGTCGGCTATGGAGAGCGTGATCACACAGTCGTCTGGAACAGCTGATGCTCTCATGCATGCCTCAGTGTTGCTTGCCTCGAAGCGAGCATAGAAGTGATTTAGCTCGTCTGTTAGGCTCGTGTCACTGGGCAGCTCGTGGCTGTGCTTCCCTTTGTAGTCTGTAATAGTTTGCAAGCCCTGCCAGATAAGACGAGCGTCGGAGCCGATGTAGTACGATTCAATCTTAGCCCTGTATTGATGCTTTGCCTGTTTGATTTTTCATCGGAGGGCATAGCAGGATTTCTTATAAGCTTCCGGGTTAGAGTCCCGTACCTTGAAAGTGGCAGCTCTACCCTTTAGCTCAGTGCGAATGTTGCCTGTAATCCATGGCTTCTGGTTGGGTGTACTCCTCAATGCCATCGGAAGAATCCCGGAACATGTTCCAGTCTGTGATAGCAAAACAGTCCTGTAGTTGAGCATCTGCTTCATCTGACCACATTTTTATAGACCGTGTCACTGGTGCTTCCTGCTTTAATTTTTGCAAGAAAGCAGGAATCAGGAGGATAAAATTTTGGTCAGATTTACCAAATGGAGGGTGAGGGAGAGCTTTGTACGTCTCTGTGTGTGGAGTACCGGTGATCTAGAATTGTTTCCCTCTGGTTGCACATTTAACATGTTGATAGAAATTAGGTAGAACTGATTTAAGTTTCCCTGCATTAAAGTCTCCGGCCACTAGGAGCGCCGCCTCTGGGTGAGCGGTGCCCTGTTTGCTTATTTCCTTATACATCTGATTCAAATTGTGTGGTCTGCAGTTTATCATAAGATACTCTACTTCAGGTGTGCAAAATCTAGAGGCTTGCCAGGAAGATGAGACAATGAGGCATTGTGCTAAACTCTTCCAGTCTATCTCTATCTCGGGTCACACACACCACATCTTGTCTATGAAATGCCAACTTTGGGCTTTTATCACCAAGTTCGTCGGGAGTAGAAGCCGGACAAACCAGCAGAGGCGTGGGAACCTGGCGAGCCAGCTGAGGCATGGCATCCTGAGGATCCGACTGAGGCGTGAAACCCCGACGATCCCGCTGAGGCTTGGGGGCCCGACGAACCGGCTGAGGCGTGAGAGCCTGATGGACCGGCTGAAGCATGACGTGGGGTAGGCATATGCCGAGCCCACCGAGGCGTGGAAGCAAGCTAGCTGAGGCACCCCCGGTGACGGCACCCGGACCCGACGTCACCAACCTAAACTCCCTGATCCTTATTTTGGTGATGTCAGCATTCTGTAAGGATCAACCCTGGTAGACGAGAAGCAGGGAACCTTTTATGAACACACGGACATGAAACAGGACAGGAACAGCGTCTGGACAGGGGAAAAATAACAACAATGCTGACACAGGGAACAAACGGTGGAGCAGACAGTTATATACGGGGCAGTCAACAAAGGGAAGGAGTCCAGGTGAGTCCAATGAGCGCTGCTGTGCGTAATGATGGTGACAGGTGTGCATAAGGAAGGGCAGCCTGGTGCCCTCGAGAGCCAGAGAGGGAGAGTGGGAGCAGAGGCATGACAGAATTACAAGGTTTAAAAATGCATTTATTCCGTTTAGTGCCTAATGAACATGACCCAGGACAAGCATCATTGTTCCACTATTTATAAGGCATCGCCTATGGACCATTAGCATAACCCTGCTATAGTTCCTGAAAATTATCTTTATTCACAAAAATTGCAATTTGTCAATAGATATAAATCATGCTAAGAATAGTCATTGGTCAACATTTTCAGCACACAACAACTTCTTTACCTATGTCACAATCAGCATAACAACAATCAAAACAATCAATCCATAATACATGAATTGCTCCACTCATATAGTTTTTAACATACTAAAACTTACTCAAATCAATCAGTCAGTTTTAAAAATCATTCTGTTTCCAAATCATAATTCAAAACCCAATGAATTATACAACCAACATTTTGAATGACATTGCTCAGTGATTCACATTGGTTCTATCACTCAAAATGAAAACCCTCAACTTAACCCACATCAACACTTGTAGAATGTACACTTATATTAACATACAATATATTCACCTTATAATTCAACCAATTAACTCTCTCATCAGGGTTATAATTACAGATCAGTATCTCAATCATTCTTAGCCTAAATTACTCTACATTTAGCAGTGTGTAAACCTCCTCGATCAACCTGATACCCGAAATAACAAGTCTAAATCAATTACTGGCACAGTTGGCCAACTCCCTCCCTTTCCCACTCAATATTCTGGTATTTCTTTATTTTTCTTCTTCAGATATCCTCACTTGCCTTCATTTCTCAGAACAAGAATAGACTGACATGTTTCAGAAGAAAGTTCTGAGCCTGTAATCGAGCCCACAAATGCTGATGCTCCAGATACTCAACTAAAGAAGGCCAGTTGTATTGCTTCTTTAATCAGAACAACAGTTTTCAGTGTTCCAACTTGCCGTTGGAACACTGGAGTGATGGTTGCTGATAATGGGCCTCTGTACGCCTATGTAGATATTCCATTAAAAATCAGGCAGCTACAATAGTCATTTATAACATTAAGTGTAGACATTAACAATGTCTACACTTGTAACGTCTCTCGTCGGAAGGCATGGACCAAAACGCAGCGTGGTAAGTGTTCATGATTCTTTATTACTCAAAAACACTCGAACAAAATAACTAAGTGAAAAAACGAAACAGTTCTGTCAGGTGCAGACACTAAACAGAAAATAACTACCCACAAAACACAGGTGGGAAAAAGGCTACCTAAGTATGATTCCCAATCAGAGACAACGATAGGCAGCTGAATAAGGGGGAAGGAGAGCTGCACACACACGACCAAAAACAAAGAAATATGAAACATAGAATGTCCACCCTAATCACACCCTGACCTAACCAAATAGAGAAATAAAACGGCTCTCTAAGGTCAGGGCGTGACAACACTGTATTTCAGATCAATTTGATGTTATTTAATGGACAAAAAATGTCAATAACAATAACAAGGACATTTCTAAGTGACCCTAAACTTTTGAACGGTAGTGTATATATCAATCAAAGTGTGTAATCTTCAATCAAAAAATATCAAAAGACTAGTAATTCCTCCATTTTGACACATGATTCACATAGTGACTGATGTGTAAAAACAACAACACTACTGGTTAAAACATAAAACCATTTTTAAATAACATATCGAATTAGAATCATTACCCATAATAACTCCATAAAGAAAAAATTGTGCCCATAACTTGATTCAAGAAATAGAAAAATAGACTAGAGACAGAACTATCCTTCACATGGTCCGAATCACACATATAACTTCCCTTCCGTAATTATCAGTATTATAAATTACCATCAAATCATCATCCAATGTCTGTCAGCTTTCCAGGGAGGAAGAACAAACCACACCAGAAAGTCAGGACAGAGGTCAGAGGTCATTTAAACCCTTCAAAAACGTATAACTTTCTCTATTAGACCAATTATCTAAAAACAGTCAAACATTTCATATCCCAGGTTTACAGTAAGTTTTTTTCAGTACATTTTTCATCATACAATGTGATTTTCTGGATTTTTGTTTTAGATTCCGTCTCTCACAGTTGAAGTGTACCTATGATACAAATTACAGACCTCTACATGCTTTGTAAGTAGGAAAATCTGCAAAATCAGCAGTGAATTAAATACTTGTTCTCCCCACTGTATGTAATAGCTGTTTCATCTGAGATTGTTCCTGTTAACCTTTATTTAACTAGGTAAGTCTGTTAAGAACAATTCTTATATACAATGACAGCCTACCCCTGCCAAACACAGACGATGCTGGGAAAATTGTGCCCCCCCTATGGGACTCCCAATCATGTGCGGATGTGATTTAACCTGAATTTGAACCAGGGACAGTAGTGACGCCTGTAGTGACGCCTCTTGCACTGAGATGCAGTGCTTTAGACCACTGCGCCACGCGGGCGCCATAATACAGTACATCATTAAGTGGAATCGACTCCGTCTAAAATAAACAAACACATAACCCCTTTCCAGGAATCTAAACATTGCAGACTGTTGCATTAATTTGTAAAAAAAATAAACCAACTCAAAAAGTTGGTGCTGTCTTATCAGCTTAAATATTCAATACTTCTTTCAATCTACTTTAATAAATAGACACTGTTCCACGTAATGGAAACAGATGACAATTTTACAATACCTAAACTTCCTGCTCAAATTCACTGGTGTTACCTGAGCTATAAAACCAAGCAACAATAATCAGAAACTGACAAATGTTTCTCATACCTCTACTTCAAATTTCCCATTGCCCGCTTGCTTTCAACCACAGCTAATCTTTTTTACAATCTCAAGGCTCAATCCCTCTACTCATCATTTAACCTTGTACCTTGTATTACTAAAATATTGCATCATTAAAGTGCTATGAACAAAAAAAACACTAACCCTCCTTATCAATGTCTTCGTCACTGTCATTCATTGTAAAGTTTAGAAAATAAAAGAAACCAACCCATGATTATTCTCTCCTTACTAGAAGACAATGCGCCAAATGTATAAAATACATCAGCCAATTCTTAAGGAAAAACACATTTTGGTGGGCGCTATACTATAGCCTCTTACCACCCAAAACTTCCATCCATTGCTGTTGTAGCCTTGTTTTATCATGGTCGTAGAAACATATCAAACGTTTTTTATAATCAATCCTCAGGTTGTTTTTACAATAAATAATTGATAATATTTCAACCGAACCGTAGCTTTTTCAATAGGAGAGAGAGAGAAAATGTCTGCTCCAAGCTGTTGCGCATGCAAAACTCTGCTGGCACCCAGCCATCCAAGGACGCGATGTGAGCTTTCTCGCTCATTTTTCAGAATAAAAGCCTGAAACTATGTCTAAAGTCTGTTCACACTATGTGGAAGCCATAGGAAAAGGAATCTGGTTGATATCCCTTTAAATGGAGGGAAGGAATGCAATGGAACAGAGGAAAAAGCAGCACTTCCTGGTTGGATTTTCCTCAGGTTTTTGCCTGCAATATCAGTTCTGTTATACTCACAGACAATATTTTGACAGTTTTGGAATCTTTAGATTGTTTCCTATCCTAATCTGACAATTATATGCATATTCTAGATTCTGGGCCTGAGAAATAGGCAGTTTCAATTGGGTACATTTTTCATCCAAACATCAAAATACTGCCCCCTACACTCAAGAGGTTTTAATGTCATTGTGACAAGTCAAAATTACATCCCTCAATTCTCTATTAAGTTGGAATTTCCCTGTCAGCAGGGAAATGCTGCCAAATTTTATCCATGATTTTTTTTCTATATTCGAGCCAAATTGGTAGAATGCTTGTGCGCTTCTATTAGTGTCTTTATGGCTTTGCTATAGTTAACCTCTTCTATGAATTTATTTTCGCTCCTCTCCTCGCGATTTTGAAAATACGGCAATCTTTTTCTGAGACTATCTCCCAGATCCTGTAGACACTCATATAATGCTTTAATCCTGTTTAAACCTGTTGGGCAGTATTTTCATTTTTTGAAAAAAAAAACATTCCCGTAGTAAACGGGATATTTTGTCAGGACAAGATGCTAGAATATGCATATAATTGACAGCTTAGGATAGCAAACACTCTAACATTTCCAAAACTGTAAAGATATTGTCTGTGAGTATAACAGAACTGATGTTGAAGGCGAAAGCCTGAGAAAAATCCAATCCGGAAGTGCCCCATATTTTGAAAGCGCTGCGTTCCAATGAGTCCCTATTGAGCTGTGAATGGGCTATCAACCAGATTACGCTTTCTACGTATTCCCCAAGGTGTCTACAGCATTGTGACGTAGTTTTACACATTTATGTTGAAGAATAGCCGTAGGCGGCTACATTGCGCAAGTGGTCACCTGATGCCCCTAGAGAGATTCTTGCATAAAATACAGAGGTAGCCATTACTCCAATCGGTCCTACTGAAAAACTAATTGTCCCGATGGATATATTATCGAATAGATATTTGAAAAACACCTTGAGGATTGATTATAAACAATGTTTGCCATGTTTCTGTCAATATTATGGAGCTAATTTGGAATATTTTTTGCCGTTTTCGTGACTGCAATTTCCGGGCGATTTCTCAGCCAAACGTGAAGAACAAACGGAGCTATTTCGCCTACAAAAATAGTATTTTTGGAAAAAAGGAACTTTTGCTATCTAACTGGGAGTCTCGTGAGTGAAAACATCCGAAGCTCATCAAAGGTAAATGATTTAATTTGATTGCTTTTCTGATTTCCGTGACCAAGTTACCTGCTGCTAGCTGGAGAATATGCTATGCTAGGCTATCGATAAACTTACACAAATGCTTGTCTAGCTTTGGCTGTAAAGCATATTTTGACCATCTGAGATGACAAGGTGATTAACAAAAGGCTAAGCTGTGTCTCAATATATTTAATTTGTGATTTTCATGAATAGGAATATTTTCTAGTGATATTTATGTCCGTTGCGTTATGCTAATTAGTGTCAGGCGATGATTACGCTCCCGCATGCGGGATGGGGAGTCAGTAGAGGCTGTCGCGACTTCCGCCAAAGTCGGGTCCTCTCCTTGTTCGGGCAGTGCTCGGCGCTCGGCATCGCCGGTCTTCTAGCCATCATCGATCCACTATTCATTTTCCATTTGTTTTGTATTGTTTTCCTCACACCTGGTTTCAATCCCCTCAATCACTTACTGTGTATTTAACCCTCTGTTCCCCCCAGAGGGTTTGTGTGGGATTGTTTATTGTTTATTGTTTCATTTATGTTTCATTTATGCGCACGTTAGGCTGGTTACGCTGGGTTATGTCAACCCATATTGTACGTTGTGCCGTGTGTTTTTGGTTCGCCTAAATAAAAGCTCTGTTTGCTACCCAATATCTGCTCTCCTGCGCCTGACTCCCTTACAGCCATTTACGCATCCCTAACATTAACCTTATCTTTAACAAATGATCCATGCAGAGACCACTCTGAGCCGATGTACGTCTACGTATGGGTTGTTTGTTGCATCCCTAGAAATCGATTATACACACGTACGATTCCTCATTAACAAAATATCATGTCTTCACAGAATCAATATATAACGTAGGAAATCGTAGGTACTCACATTAATTAATCACTCCGTTTCTAATAACTCTTCATCCATACACTCCCAGCGGACCCCAAAAACATTAGTTTCCCAGACGCTGCCCTATGGGAATAATGCTCATCAACTCTCTAGTCTTCCAGAAATGATAGAATAACATCTAGCACTTAATAATACCACCCCGTGATATTCTATGATGGGCACTGTTGAACGGAACACCAAGATAACGCTACATATTGAAACGTATTATCCAAAATTTAAATCAGCTTATTATACACGTCTATATCTTATTATCCAAATGTAAGATTATAACACTTATTTCTACCCTCACACACTCTCGTATCACATTCACAGAAAACACAACCAAAAGACACAGAGGGGAATGAGACAGACGAGGAAAAACGGTTAGCGCTGTTTTTAGATTTCAAAACAAAATCTTATTTTAACAGGGAAACCATTATCAAAATATTGCCAAATTAGTGGTCCCACAACGGGGTTATGTATCCACACTGGGATATGGCCTACTGTGATTACTATGGTATAGATTATCTTACGTCTATCCAAATGTGCAGAACTACCTACAGAGTACCCATGTCGTCTATCTAACTATGTAACACAGTCCCAAAAAATCCAACCTTACCTCATATTTAGTATCAGGAGTTAAAAACACTTATTATAACATCTAACAATAGTAACCCAGGGCATACCTGTTTACCTCATCAGCAAAACATTTAATCAATTACATACACGTTATAATTTGAACTTCACCAAGCCAGATGCCCTCACAAGGCATTACCTGCACTCTAGTTCCTCTTTCAATACGTTAACCTCACCAGCCCTACTGTGATCAACCCAGTACCACGGATCTGGACTTTTGATAGCCCTCAACTGGCTAATTAACGATTATGCCCAAGGATGCCTCACTTAAGAACACTCTTATCGACTCAACTCAGTCCCGTTAGTTGCCTCAGCTGTGGCCCTCTTAAGGAAGACCTCGCTCTCAGCGTACCTTCAACAGGGGCTTTTATGTTTTTATTATTTCAATGTTTTCTTTATAATTTCATCACTTATTGATAGATTGTCCAAGCCTACCTCTTTCAGTACTCTGTCCGAGATCCGTTATCCACCCTTGCCCGCTACCTCTCATATCATAGGCGGGTCCAGCTGCTCAATAATTAGCCTGGTTTACCCTGAGATCCCCTTTGCACAGTTTACCCAGATCTTCAGGAGCAGTCAGGAACAGGTAAAGTTGCAGATCACCTCCTCGTTGCCCAAAATGTAGTGGAAATTCAGTACTGAGAGAGACTGTCATTTCTTCAACCAATCATCTTTATTTAATATTGATTAATTGTTGCAATAATGAAACCGTCAACGCAACAGTCTTATCGTAAGAGTGTTAACATTTTAGTCATTTAGCATACGCTCTTATCCAGAGAAACTTACAGTAGCAATTAGGGTTAAGTGCCTTGCTCAAGGGAACATCAACAGATGTTTCACCAAGTCGTCTCGGGGATTCAAACCAGTGACCATTTCGGTTACTGGCTCAATACTCTTAACCACTAGGCTATCTGCCACCCTGAGGCTTGTGTCCTGGCTAAATTACCAATCTTGCCCTCATACCATCATGGCCACATAATCAACCCCAGCTTCCAATTGGCTTATTCATCCCCCTTCCTCTCCCCTGTAACTATTCCCCAGGTTGTTGCTGTAAATAAGAATATGTTCTCAGTCAACTTACCTGGTGAAATAAAAATAGACTCTAGACCCACCATGGTTTGCTTTTCCAATAAACATAATGTTTAAGTGTCTGTTTACAGAGCTTAGTGTTGCTTGTGTAAAACTTAACTGAATCATACTGTGTATACTATTGGATCACACCAGTTGTAATGGACTAGGCTGATTTCAACATGTGTTTAAATCTCAAACACATTTCAAACACATTTGATTATTTTTCCTCAAATTTCAAGATGAGTCATGAAGCAGTTAATATCATCATCAGCGATTATTGGCTCAGTGAGATGTTTTACTTTAAATCCCTCACATAGATAGAGGTAAATGAGTGAATGGCTTGTTCCATTTATGGAGGTAGGCAATGAGCCTAGAAAAGCCAACTGGCCTGTTCTCTTCTTGCCAATGAAACAGTGTACTGTAGTTGTTGAATACTCATTTTATCGATCATTATCTGCTTCTTGAAAAACATATGTGATATGGCTTTACGTCCCCTATTATATTGTGGATCGAGAGTTACCTGTCTAAAAGAACACAGAGGACGTTCTTTCATGGTAGCCTCTCCAACATAATCCAGGCAGAGTCAGACATTCCCCAGGGCAGCTGTCTAGGCCCCTTACTTTTTGCAATTTTTATTAATGACCTGCCACTGGCACTGAGGGAAGCCTGTGTATCTATGTATGCTGATTAATCAACACAATACACGTCAGCTACCACAAAAATGAAATTTCTGCAACACTTAACAAAGAGCTGCAGTTAGTATTAGAATGGGTGGCAAGAATTAAGATAATCCTAAATCTTTCAAAAACTAAAAATGCATTGTATTTGGGACAAATCCTTCACTAAACCCTAAACCTCAATTAAATATTGTAATGAATAATGTGGACATTTACACTTGGTGTAACCCTGGATTATTAACTGTCATGGTCAAAACATATTAATGCAACTGTAGCTAAGATGAGGAGAGGTCTGTGCCACAAAAAGGGACATTGGAAAATTACAGTTAGCCCAGACCAGAGCAGCCCTTAAGTGTATATGAGAGCTAACATCAATAACATGCATGTCAATCTCTCCTGGGTCAAAATAGAGGAGAGATTGACTGCATCACTACTTGTCTTTGTGAGAGGTATTGACATATTGAACGCACAGAGCTGTCTGTTTAAACGACTAGCACAGAGCTTAGACACCCGTGCATACCCCAGAAGACATGCCACCAGAGGTCTCTACACAGTCCCCAAGTCCAGAATTTACTATGGGAAACACACAGTTCTACGTAGAGCCATAACTACATGGAACTCTATTCCACTTCAAGTAACTCATGCAAGCAGTAAAATAATAAGAAATAAAACTACACCTTATGGAACAGTGCAGATTGTGAACAGATACACACACACACAGGTACTCATGCACACATGCTCCCACACGCACTCTACACACACATGCTCCCACACGCACTCCACACACACATACATTGTAAGATTCTTATATTGCTGTATTTGCTGAGTAGTGTGTAATAATGTGTTGTATTGTAGATGTGTTGTGGTAGAGTATTGTGTAATACTGTGTTGTATTGTAGATGTGTTGTGGTAGTGTGTAATAATGTGTTGTATTGTAGATATGTTGTGGTAGAGTAGTGTGTAATACTGTGTTGTATTGTAGATATGTTGTGGTAGAGTAGTGTGTAATACTGTGTTGTATTGTAGATATGTTGTGGTAGTGTGTAATAATGTGTTGTATTGTAGATATGTTGTGGTAGTGTGTAATACTGTGTTGTATTGTAGATATGTTGTGGTAGAGTAGTGTGTAATAATGTGTTGTATTGTAGATATGTTGTGGTAGTGTGTAATAATGTGTTGTATTGTAGATATGTTGTGGTAGTGTGTAATAATGTGTTGTATTGTAGATATGTTGTGGTAGTGTGTAATACTGTGTTGTATTGTAGATATGTTGGGGTAGTGTGTAATAATGTGTTGTATTGTAGATATGTTGTGGTAGAGTAGTGTGTAATAATGTGTTGTATTGTAGATATGTTGTGGTAGAGTAGTGTGTAATACTGTGTTGTATTGTAGATATGTTGTGGTAGAGTAGTGTGTAATACTGTGTTGTATTGTAGATATGTTGTGGTAGTGTGTAATAATGTGTTGTATTGTAGATATGTTGTGGTAGAGTAGTGTGTAATAATGTGTTGTATTGTAGATATGTTGTGGTAGTGTGTAATAATGTGTTGTATTGTAGATATGTTGTGGTAGAGTAGTGTGTAATAATTTGTTGTATTGTAGATATGTTGTGGTAGAGTAGTGTGTAATAATGTGTTGTATTGTAGATATGTTGTGGTAGAGTAGTGTGTAATACTGTGTTGTATTGTAGATATGTTGTGGTAGTGTGTAATAATGTGTTGTATTGTAGATATGTTGTGGTAGTGTGTAATAATTTGTTGTATTGTAGATATGTTGTGGTATTGTGTAATAATGTGTTGTATTGTAGATATGTTGTGGTAGTGTGTAATAATGTGTTGTATTGTAGATATGTTGTGGTAGAGTAGTGTGTAATAATTTGTTGTATTGTAGATATGTTGTGGTATTGTGTAATAATGTGTTGTATTGTAGATATGTTGTGGTAGTGTGTAATACTGTGTTGTATTGTAGATATGTTGTGGTAGAGTAGTGTGTAATACTGTGTTGTATTGTAGATATGTTGTGGTAGTGTGTAATAATGTGTTGTATTGTAGATATGTTGTGGTAGAGTAGTGTGTAATAATGTGTTGTATTGTAGATATGTTGTGGTAGAGTAGTGTGTAATACTGTGTTGTATTGTAGATATGTTGTGGTAGAGTAGTGTGTAATAATGTGTTGTATTGTAGATATGTTGTGGTACAGTAGTGTGTAATAATGTGTTGTATTGTAGATATGTTGTGGTAGTGTGTAATAATGTGTTGTATTGTAGATATGTTGTGGTAGTGTGTAATAATGTGTTGTATTGTAGATATGTTGTGGTAGTGTGTAATAATGTGTTGTATTGTAGATATGTTGTGGTAGTGTGTAATAATGTGTTGTATTGTAGATATGTTGTGGTATTGTGTAATACTGTGTTGTATTGTAGATATGTTGTGGTAGAGTAGTGTGTAATAATGTGTTGTATTGTAGATATGTTGTGGTAGTGTGTAATAATGTGTTGTATTGTAGATATGTTGTGGTAGAGTAGTGTGTAATAATGTGTTGTATTGTAGATATGTTGTGGTAGTGTGTAATACTGTGTTGTATTGTAGATATGTTGTGGTACAGTAGTGTGTAATACTGTGTTGTATTGTAGATATGTTGTGGTAGTGTGTAATACTGTGTTGTATTGTAGATATGTTGTGGTAGTGTGTAATAATGTGTTGTATTGTAGATATGTTGTGGTAGCGTAGTGTGTAATACTGTGTTGTATTGTAGATATGTTGTGGTACAGTAGTGTGTAATACTGTGTTGTATTGTAGATATGTTGTGGTAGTGTGTAATACTGTGTTGTATTGTAGATATGTTGTGGTAGTGTGTAATAATGTGTTGTATTGTAGATATGTTGTGGTAGCGTAGTGTGTAATAATGTGTTGTATTGTAGATATGTTGTGGTAGTGTGTAATAATGTGTTGTATTGTAGATATGTTGTGGTAGTGTGTAATAATGTGTTGTATTGTAGATATGTTGTGGTAGTGTGTAATAATGTGTTGTATTGTAGATATGTTGTGGTAGTGTGTAATAATGTGTTGTATTGTAGATATGTTGTGGTAGTGTGTAATAATGTGTTGTATTGTAGATATGTTGTGGTAGTGTGTAATACTGTGTTGTATTGTAGATATGTTGTGGTAGTGTGTAATAATGTGTTGTATTGTAGATATGTTGTGGTAGAGTAGTGTGTAATAATGTGTTGTATTGTAGATATGTTGTGGTAGTGTGTAATAATGTGTTGTATTGTAGATATGTTGTGGTAGAGTAGTGTGTAATAATGTGTTGTATTGTAGATATGTTGTGGTAGTGTGTAATACTGTGTTGTATTGTAGATATGTTGTGGTAGTGTGTAATACTGTGTTGTATTGTAGATATGTTGTGGTAGAGTAGTGTGTAATACTGTGTTGTATTGTAGATATGTTGTGGTATTGTGTAATAATGTGTTGTATTGTAGATATGTTGTGGTAGTGTGTAATAATGTGTTGTATTGTAGATATGTTGTGGTAGAGTAGTGTGTAATAATGTGTTGTATTGTAGATATGTTGTGGTAGTGTGTAATAATGTGTTGTATTGTAGATATGTTGTGGTAGTGTGTAATAATGTGTTGTATTGTAGATATGTTGTGGTAGTGTGTAATAATGTGTTGTATTGTAGATATGTTGTGGTAGTGTGTAATAATGTGTTGTATTGTAGATATGTTGTGGTAGTGTGTAATAATGTGTTGTATTGTAGATATGTTGTGGTAGAGTAGTGTGTAATAATGTGTTGTATTGTAGATATGTTGTGGTAGTGTGTAATAATGTGTTGTATTGTAGATATGTTGTGGTAGAGTAGTGTGTAATAATGTGTTGTATTGTAGATATGTTGTGGTAGAGTAGTGTGTAATACTGTGTTGTATTGTAGATATGTTGTGGTAGTGTGTAATACTGTGTTGTATTGTAGATATGTTGTGGTAGAGTAGTGTGTAATAATGTGTTGTATTGTAGATATGTTGTGGTAGAGTAGTGTGTAATAATGTGTTGTATTGTAGATATGTTGTGGTAGCGTAGTGTGTAATAATGTGTTGTATTGTAGATATGTTGTGGTACAGTAGTGTGTAATACTGTGTTGTATTGTAGATATGTTGTGGTAGTGTGTAATAATGTGTTGTATTGTAGATATGTTGTGGTAGAGTAGTGTGTAATAATGTGTTGTATTGTAGATATGTTGTGGTAGTGTGTAATAATGTGTTGTATTGTAGATGTGTTGTGGTAGTGTGTAATAATGTGTTGTATTGTAGATGTGTTGTGGTAGAGTAGTGTGTAATACTGTGTTGTATTGTAGATATGTTGTGGTAGAGTAGTGTGTAATACTGTGTTGTATTGTAGATATGTTGTGGTAGTGTGTAATAATGTGTTGTATTGTAGATATGTTGTGGTAGAGTAGTGTGTAATACTGTGTTGTATTGTAGATATGTTGTGGTAGTGTGTAATAATGTGTTGTATTGTAGATATGTTGTGGTAGTGTGTAATAATGTGTTGTATTGTAGATATGTTGTGGTAGAGTAGTGTGTAATACTGTGTTGTATTGTAGATGTGTTGTGGTAGTGTGTAATAATGTGTTGTATTGTAGATAAGTTGTGGTAGAGTAGTGTGTAATAATGTGTTGTATTGTAGATATGTTGTGGTAGAGTAGTGTGTAATACTGTGTTGTATTGTAGATATGTTGTGGTAGTGTGTAATAATGTGTTGTATTGTAGATATGTTGTGGTAGAGTAGTGTGTAATAATGTGTTGTATTGTAGATATGTTGTGGTAGTGTGTAATAATGTGTTGTATTGTAGATATGTTGTGGTAGTGTGTAATACTGTGTTGTATTGTAGATATGTTGGGGTAGTGTGTAATAATGTGTTGTATTGTAGATATGTTGTGGTAGAGTAGTGTGTAATACTGTGTTGTTTTGTAGATATGTTGTGGTAGTGTGTAATAATGTGTTGTATTGTAGATATGTTGTGGTAGAGTAGTGTGTAATAATGTGTTGTATTGTAGATATGTTGTGGTAGAGTAGTGTGTAATACTGTGTTGTATTGTAGATATGTTGTGGTAGAGTAGTGTGTAATAATGTGTTGTATTGTAGATATGTTGTGGTAGAGTAGTGTGTAATACTGTGTTGTATTGTAGATATGTTGTGGTAGAGTAGTGTGTAATAATGTGTTGTATTGTAGATATGTTGTGGTAGTGTGTAATAATGTGTTGTATTGTAGATATGTTGTGGTAGTGTAGTGTGTAATAATGTGTTGTATTGTAGATATGTTGTGGTAGAGTAGTGTGTAATAATGTGTTGTATTGTAGATATGTTGTGGTAGTGTAGTGTGTAATAATGTGTTGTATTGTAGATATGTTGTGGTAGAGTAGTGTGTAATAATGTGTTGTATTGTAGATAAGTTGTGGTAGTGTAGTGTGTAATAATGTGTTGTATTGTAGATATGTTGTGGTATTGTGTAATAATGTGTTGTATTGTAGATATGTTGTGGTAGTGTGTGATAATGTGTTGTATTGTAGATATGTTGTGGTAGAGTAGTGTGTAATAATGTGTTGTATTGTAGATATGTTGTGGTAGAGTAGTGTGTAATAATGTGTTGTATTGTAGATATGTTGTGGTAGAGTAGTGTGTAATACTGTGTTGTATTGTAGATATGTTGTGGTATTGTGTAATAATGTGTTGTATTGTAGATATGTTGTGGTAGTGTGTAATAATGTGTTGTATTGTAGATATGTTGTGGTAGTGTGTAATACTGTGTTGTATTGTAGATATGTTGGGGTAGTGTGTAATACTGTGTTGTATTGTAGATATGTTGTGGTAGCGTAGTGTGTAATAATGTGTTGTATTGTAGATATGTTGTGGTACAGTAGTGTGTAATACTGTGTTGTATTGTAGATATGTTGTGGTAGTGTGTAATAATGTGTTGTATTGTAGATATGTTGTGGTAGAGTAGTGTGTAATAATGTGTTGTATTGTAGATATGTAGTGGTAGAGTAGTGTGTAATACTGTGTTGTATTGTAGATATGTTGTGGTAGAGTAGTGTGTAATACTGTGTTGTATTGTAGATATGTTGTGGTAGAGTAGTGTGTAATACTGTGTTGTATTGTAGATATGTTGTGGTAGAGTAGTGTGTAATACTGTGTTGTATTGTAGATATGTTGTGGTAGAGTAGTGTGTAATAATGTGTTGTATTGTAGATATGTTGTGGTAGTGTGTAATACTGTGTTGTATTGTAGATATGTTGTGGTAGTGTGTAATAATGTGTTGTATTGTAGATATGTTGTGGTAGAGTAGTGTGTAATAATGTGTTGTATTGTAGATAAGTTGTGGTAGTGTGTAATAATGTGTTGTATTGTAGATATGTTGTGGTAGAGTGTAATACTGTGTTGTATTGTAGATATGTTGTGGTAGAGTAGTGTGTAATAATGTGTTGTATTGTAGATATGTTGTGGTAGTGTGTAATAATGTATTGTAGATATGTTGTGGTAGAGGAGTGTGTAATAATTTGTTGTATTGTAGATATGTTGTGGTAGAGTAGTGTGTAATACTGTGTTGTATTGTAGATATGTTGTGGTAGTGTGTAATAATGTGTTGTATTGTAGATATGTTGTGGTAGAGTAGTGTGTAATAATGTGTTGTATTGTAGATATGTTGTGGTAGAGTAGTGTGTAATACTGTGTTGTATTGTAGATATGTTGTGGTAGTGTGTAATACTGTGTTGTATTGTAGATATGTTGTGGTAGAGTAGTGTGTAATAATGTGTTGTATTGTAGATATGTTGTGGTAGTGTGTAATAATGTGTTGTATTGTAGATATGTTGTGGTAGAGTAGTGTGTAATAATGTGTTGTATTGTTGATATGTTGTGGTAGTGTGTAATAATGTGTTGTATTGTAGATATGTTGTGGTAGAGTAGTGTGTAATACTGTGTTGTATTGTAGATATGTTGTGGTAGTGTGTAATAATGTGTTGTATTGTAGATATGTTCTGGTAGTGTGTAATAATGTGTTGTATTGTAGATATGTTGTGGTAGAGTAGTGTGTAATACTGTGTTGTATTGTAGATATGTTGTGGTAGAGTAGTGTGTAATAATGTGTTGTATTGTAGATATGTTGTGGTACAGTAGTGTGTAATAATGTGTTGTATTGTAGATATGTTGTGGTAGTGTGTAATAATGTGTTGTATTGTAGATATGTTGTGGTAGTGTGTAATAATGTGTTGTATTGTAGATATGTTGTGGTAGAGTAGTGTGTAATAATGTGTTGTATTGTAGATATGTTGTGGTAGTGTGTAATACTGTGTTGTATTGTAGATATGTTGTGGTACAGTAGTGTGTAATAATGTGTTGTATTGTAGATATGTTGTGGTAGTGTGTAATACTGTGTTGTATTGTAGATATGTTGGGGTAGTGTGTAATAATGTGTTGTATTGTAGATATGTTGTGGTAGTGTGTAATAATGTGTTGTATTGTAGATATGTTGTGGTAGAGTAGTGTGTAATAATGTGTTGTATTGTAGATAAGTTGTGGTAGTGTGTAATAATGTGTTGTATTGTAGATATGTTGTGGTAGTGTGTAATACTGTGTTGTATTGTAGATATGTTGTGGTAGTGTGTAATAATGTGTTGTATTGTAGATATGTTGTGGTAGTGTGTAATACTGTGTTGTATTGTAGATATGTTGGGGTAGTGTGTAATAATGTGTTGTATTGTAGATATGTTGTGGTAGAGTAGTGTGTAATAATGTGTTGTATTGTAGATATGTTGTGGTAGTGTGTAATACTGTGTTGTATTGTAGATATGTTGGGGTAGTGTGTAATAATGTGTTGTATTGTAGATATGTTGTGGTAGTGTGTAATAATGTGTTGTATTGTAGATATGTTGTGGTAGAGTAGTGTGTAATACTGTGTTGTATTGTAGATGTGTTGTGGTAGTGTGTAATAATGTGTTGTATTGTAGATAAGTTGTGGTAGAGTAGTGTGTAATACTGTGTTGTATTGTAGATATGTTGTGGTAGTGTGTAATAATGTGTTGTATTGTAGATATGTTGTGGTAGAGTAGTGTGTAATAATGTGTTGTATTGTAGATATGTTGTGGTAGTGTGTAATAATGTGTTGTATTGTAGATATGTTGTGGTAGTGTGTAATACTGTGTTGTATTGTAGATATGTTGTGGTATTGTGTAATAATGTGTTGTATTGTAGATATGTTGTGGTAGTGTGTAATAATGTGTTGTATTGTAGATAAGTTGTGGTAGAGTAGTGTGTAATGCTGTGTTGTATTGTAGATATGTTGTGGTAGTGTGTAATAATGTGTTGTATTGTAGATATGTTGTCGTAGAGTAGTGTGTAATACTGTGTTGTATTGTAGATATGTTGTGGTATTGTGTAATAATGTGTTGTATTGTAGATATGTTGTGGTAGCGTAGTGTGTAATAATGTGTTGTATTGTAGATGTGTTGTGGTAGTGTGTGATAATGTGTTGTATTGTAGATATGTTGTGGTAGAGTAGTGTGTAATACTGTGTTGTATTGTAGATATGTTGTGGTAGTGTGTAATAATGTGTTGTATTGTAGATATGCTGTGGTAGAGTAGTGTGTAATACTGTGTTGTATTGTAGATATGTTGTGGTAGTGTGTGATAATGTGTTGTATTGTAGATATGTTGTGGTAGTGTGTAATAATGTGTTGTATTGTAGATATGTTGTGGTAGAGTAGTGTGTAATACTGTGTTGTATTGTAGATATGTTGTGGTAGTGTGTAATAATGTGTTGTATTGTAGATATGTTGTGGTAGAGTAGTGTGTAATACTGTGTTGTTTTGTAGATATGTTGTGGTAGTGTGTAATAATGTGTTGTATTGTAGATATGTTGTGGTAGAGTAGTGTGTAATACTGTGTTGTATTGTAGATATGTTGTGGTAGTGTGTGATAATGTGTTGTATTGTAGATATGTTGTGGTAGTGTGTAATAATGTGTTGTATTGTAGATATGTTGTGGTAGTGTGTGATAATGTGTTGTATTGTAGATATGTTGTGGTAGAGTAGTGTGTAATACTGTGTTGTATTGTAGATATGTTGTGGTAGTGTGTAATACTGTGTTGTATTGTAGATATGTTGTGGTAGTGTGTAATAATGTGTTGTATTGTAGATATGTTGTGGTAGTGTGTGATAATGTGTTGTATTGTAGATATGTTGTGGTAGTGTGTGATAATGTGTTGTATTGTAGATATGTTCTGGTAGTGTGTAATAATGTGTTGTATTGTAGATATGTTGTGGTAGAGTAGTGTGTAATGCTGTGTTGTATTGTAGATATGTTGTGGTAGTGTGTAATAATGTGTTGTATTGTAGATATGTTGTGGTAGAGTAGTGTGTAATAATGTGTTGTATTGTAGATATGTTGTGGTAGAGTAGTGTGTAATACTGTGTTGTATTGTAGATATGTTGTGGTAGTGTGTAATAATGTGTTGTATTGTAGATATGTTGTGGTAGAGTAGTGTGTAATAATGTGTTGTATTGTAGATATGTTGTGGTAGAGTAGTGTGTAATACTGTGTTGTATTGTAGATATGTTGTGGTAGTGTGTAATAATGTGTTGTATTGTAGATATGTTGTGGTAGAGTAGTGTGTAATACTGTGTTGTATTGTAGATGTGTTGTGGTAGTGTGTAATAATGTGTTGTATTGTAGATATGATGTGGTAGTGTGTAATAATGTGTTGTATTGTAGATATTTTGTGGTACAGTAGTGTGTAATAATGTGTTGTATTGTAGATATGTTGTGGTAGTGTGTAATACTGTGTTGTATTGTAGATGTGTTGTGGTAGTGTGTAATAATGTGTTGTATTGTAGATATGTTGTGGTAGAGTAGTGTGTAATAATGTGTTGTATTGTAGATATTTTGTGGTACAGTAGTGTGTAATAATGTGTTGTATTGTAGATATGTTGTGGTAGTGTGTAATACTGTGTTGTATTGTAGATGTGTTGTGGTAGTGTGTAATAATGTGTTGTATTGTAGATATGTTGTGGTAGAGTAGTGTGTAATAATGTGTTGTATTGTAGATATTTTGTGGTACAGTAGTGTGTAATCATGTGTTGTGTGATGTACTGTTTAATTTTGTATTTAATCACCTTCATCTTGTTTGGACCCCAGTAAGAGTATCTTTGTGATGGGGATCCATAAATTACCAGCCAGTAGCAGTGACATACCAAGGCTAGTCTCATACCCACTGGCCAGCTTCTACCCTCCAGACCTCCAGACCTACCCTCCAGCCTACCCTCTCTCTGCTCCATACATGGCCAGCAGACAGGTAGTGGTTCTGGGTTTACTCTCTCCCCACTCATAGGTGTCTCTCACTGGACCATGAGCCATACCACATCGGACCTTTCACCTCACCTGGGGGAGGGTCATCTGGCTGTTGGGTGGTCTTTGGGGCCTGGTTCCATTTTCACCTCTTGTACCTTCCCAAAGCTCCAATGCCCTTTTTTTATCTGACAGAAACTGATAGGTGTTAAGAATATGATGATATGATGCATATTAATTTCACCAAACAAGTACTTTTTGATCTGTGAACAGCAAAAGGGGTAGGGTTCTAAGAGAAGATGTCAGGGGCCAAATTGGAACTGGACCATGGTTCATTTTAGGCTGTTTAGTCCTGGAGGTTAGGGTAGTGAAAAAGTGACATAGCCCTGTAGCTACAGATGTTGTTTACTGTACTTCTGAGATACTTCTGAGATACTTCTGAGAAATACCTACAGTAGGTGATATACGATCACCAGAGTTATGAAAGGCAGATCCTGTTGGAAAAACTCTGTCTTATCCTAACCAGTGAGAAAACACCTGTTGGACCTTAACACGGACGTGCACTGTGGAAGAATGTATATCAAGTATTTCTGTGTCTGTACATAATTGTTGTATACTGTGAGAGGTTTATATTCTGCAGGTGTGATTGCGTGTGAGACCGAATAGATGGAAGCGGGGATGAATTTTCTCAGACCAGTAGAGAGAGGTGGGTGGGGGGTGTCTGGGTATTTGATGATATGGATAACTGCTTCTCTTCATGCCTCATTTTCAACCTCAGCCTTATGTGACAGCCCGCACAAACATTAGCCACACACACACACACACACACTTTGATATATTTCACCTGCACTCTGTTAGAATTTTTGTTTTTGATTAGCTTGTTTCTTATGAATTTTGACAGAATGGGATCATATGATGCTCTATAAAGTACAATTTATAACTGAAATTTAGATGGATTTTGTGTGGTCGGTCTCAATTTACAATCTCTATACTCTCTCTCCCCCTCTCTTTTTCTCAATCAATCCCTTCTTCTCTTTCTCTCCCCCTTTCTTTCCCTCTACCATTCCCATTATCCATCTCTTTCCCCCTCTCTCTCTTCCTCTCTCTATTTCTCCCCCTCTGTCTCCCTCTTTCTCTCTTCCCCCTCTCTCCCTCTCTTTGTACAGTATTGGCCCTCTCTCTTTTTACTCTTTCTGTCTTCTCCCTCTCTTTGTACAGTATTGGCCCTCTCTCTTTTTACTCTTTCTCTCTTCCCCCTCTCTCCCCCTCTTTCAGTGATTGAGGGGTCTCTTCAGGCTTAGCTGAAAAGATTCCAAGACCTCATTCTCCCCAATTCTCCTGGGCTTCTGAAGCCGAGTAGAATTCCGCTTCACTCCATCTCTCCTTCTCTCACTATTCCTTTTATAGCCTCGTCACTGCGGTTGTCTTTCGCTCCTCTGTTTTTCTCAGTTTATCTTTCAGGCTGGCACAGTCTTGGCAGGAGAACTTGGAGTCTGTCTGTCCTTTCTTTATCTCCTCTCTCTCCCTCTCCCTCTATCTCTCTCTCCCTTCCTATCTCTCTCTCCCTTCCTATCTCTCTCTCTCTCTCAGCCATGTGAGGGTCTGGTCATCTGTGTCTCCTCAATGGTGGTGACGTTAGAGAATGAGCTCAGATGGAAGGATTGTTTCAGCTGTGTTTGGATGTAGAACACAGGCCCTGGACACTGGTGAATGCTGTGTTTTTCTGTCTGCAGGTGTCATATACTGATTATGTCCTTGAGTCATTTGTTTGAATTAGCAGATTTAGTTTTGGAGACAGTCATTTGACTCCATAGTTCAGAATGAATGTATGCATGATCTTCAGATGTTTTGAATCTGATTATTAGTGTTGGAAACTGACTCTGTGCAGTACCTTAATAAATTCCTTGAAATTATTAGAACCTTCACTTAGCCAACCCTCAGTCTTTCAACTCTCCCTACCTCTGTATTTGGGATGGACATACACGCCAAGCCTTCCCCAGTCCCCCATCTGCAGAAGTGAAGGAGTAGTTTTCAGGTTAACTGTATCTTACTCATTAGAACATGAGATAGGCAAATGGTGACACACACACACCACACACACACACAAACAGAGCAAAACATCTCTCTCTCTCTCTCTCTCTCGCTCTCTCTCTCTCTCTCTCTCTCTCTCTCTCTCTCTCTCTCTCTCTCTCTCTCTCTCTCTCTCTCTCTCTCATTAAATACAGTGTTTTCCTAACACCCCCACAAAGAGGGCTCTTAGGTCCTAGTGTCATAATTGAATGACTCCCCTCCACCTGGATGTCATTGAGCATCTGATTAGAGGGTGAAATGCTAGCTGGCCGAGGTGACAGAGAGGTAAAGGTCAGCTTGTTAGCACCTTAGCTCCAGGAAGGCACGCCAGAGAGCCTAATCCCACATCCATTTACCTCAGTCAAAGCAGGAAGTGCTGATTAGAAGTGTGGCCTCCTGGGAGATGGAGTTGAGGCTCTCTGTGACCCAGAGCTGGTTTAGTGTGGAGGGGCCCAGCTGTGAAGGGCCCAGGCCAGAAACCATACTTGTGTTTATTCTGGAACACAGTAAGCCACGGCACGGTGGGAGACTCTACTCTCTCTCTCTCACTCTTCTCTTGTTTTTCTATTTTTCTCTCATTCACCCACTTGTTCTAACAAATCGCTTTCTCTGTTATCACCCATTCAAATATTCCCCTATCTTTCACTTCTCCTATAATTCTCTCTCTCTCTCTCTTTCTCTCTCTCTTCTGCTTTGAATGATTTCAAGGGATGGTCCATTGGGAGCTGGGTGGGAAGTCAATATTTCCTGAGTCTAGCTGTTCCCATACTCTCTCTCCTCATCCAAATATTCTTTCAAGCTTTCCCTATTTGTACATCATTTCTTCATTGGTGCATCTGTTGACGTATTATATTCCCTAGAGAATAAAATCCTAGAACACTGTGTGCTCTTTCACAAAAGTCTGTGTGTGTTTATGTGTGCGGTATGTGCGTGTGTAGTGTCTCTGAGGTGTTTTGGCCTTAGGCTATCAAACACCCCTGAGTCCCAGAGGAAGTGGATGGTGATGGGGCAGGAAGCTGAATGTGCGGAACAGTAGTGATGGTGCAAACAGATGGGCAACAGAGGAACTGAAGGAGACAAAATGGCCGACATGAAGTGGCCCTTAGTGGAGAGTGGCCCTTTGGAATCCCCCTTATCTCTGTAATGGAGGGCTTTTATGGGAGAGTGTTGCTTCAAGATATGCTTCAATAACAAAACGTTTGCCAAGAAAAACATCAATTTGTGTGTGTGGTGTGTGGTGTGTGGTGTGTGGTGTGTGTGTGTGTTCAACACAATTTAGAATAGTCTGTAGGATCACTGGTGGACAGTGACATTACTGAAATGTTATAAACCCACTCATTGAACTCTGGCCCTACTTTCCCTGGGCCAGTTCATGGTTGTGTGAAACAAAATGAGTAACTTTTTGAAGAGTTTATACAGATCAATACAGTGAGGAAACAAAAGACAGACAGAGGAAACGTGAGCAAGAGGAGAGAAAGAGAGGAAAGAGACAGAGCAGCGGTAAAGGAAGAGAAAGAGACTAAATGGATATCGTAGTGAAAATGTGTTTCAAGTTATGATAACATTGCCTGTTGTCAAGCATTGGTTGCAAAATCACGGTGTCCGTGTCACGTTTTCTCTAAGAATCATAGTAGGATGTAAAATGGTTCCCACGACCCTTATGAGTCATAGAGACAGACTTAAGCGTTGAACAGTCAGTCTGCTTTACAGCCCACTCCTATTGTACGATGAGTGTGTGTTACTCATATTGTGTAGGCCTGTTTTTGAACTACAGGAACCATCATTTGCTTTGGCCTCATGAGGTTATATTAAAGATACAATTCTATTACGGTAGGATAAAGTATTTTTCTAGCTTTCTGACTGTAGGATGGGACACGCACTCAGAGTGAGGTGTGTGTGTGTGTGTGTGAGAGAGAGAGAGCGAGAGGAAGATCACAGGAGGCTGGTGAGGGGAGGACGCCTCATAATAATGACTGCAATGAAGTGAATTGAATAATATCAAACACATGGAAACAATATGTTTGATGTGTTCGATTCCATTCCGGCCATTACTATGAGCCCGACCTCCCAATGAATGTGCCACCAACCGCCTGTGATCCTGACAAGACAGGTTAGCAAGGTAATCCTCTCAGAGAAAAAAAAGTCTGTTAACCCACTGTGTCTGGATATAGCCTGGTCCCAGAGTTCTTTGTGCTTTAGCCAATTGGCCTATGATAGTTGGCTAAAGCACAGAGCTAGCCTGGGATCAGGGTAGTCTGGACATGCTTCAACTCTTACAGTATAAGGTTCTCAATATCCAGGAGAAGCAATGGGGATGTAACAAATAATGTCTGAAAACAAACACAATATATACTTAAACGTTATATACTTAATATATTCTTAATACAGTATATACTTAATATATACTTGATATATACTTCATACTTCATTCAGTTTCTGTCCCTTCAGAAAGTTGCTGTCATTTTTCATAGTTAAATAGGCCTTTTGGTCAGACCACACTGGCCGAGTCTGTGTGCTTTTTAATGACATTAAAGAGGATGATCTAACTTTCTCTTGCATAACGAGACTCATGGAACTAACCTCGTCTGATTTACCTAATGGTTTGGTTCATAGTAGTTGACTGACTGATACAAGAACAGTTTCTGTTGGAGTGAATGGATTTGGCCAGTGAATTGGTCATGGCTGGTTAACAGTGTTGTTCGAGGATATCAAAGTGTGGGTCACATTCCTGACTTAATTTAAGTCTGTGACACAGAAATCACTGAAACTCAGTTAAGTGACAGAAACGTTACTCCCATTGATTTCTACATTATTGTACACACATCCAGATAAAAATATATGTGTTGTGTGTGATGAACAGTCTGTAAATCCTACACACTCATACTTGGGATGTCTCTAAACTGGCATAGGGAGACCACATACATGATTTGTTTTTTGTTTTTGTTTTTTGAATTTTTACCCCTTTTTCTCCCCAATTCCGTGGTATCCAATTGTTGTAGTAGCTACTATCTTGTCTCATCGCTACAACTCCCGTACGGGCTCGGGAGAGACGAAGGTTGAATGTCATGCGTCCTCCGATACACAACCCAACTGCTTCTTAACACAGCGCGCATCCAACCCGGAAGCCAGCCGCACCAGGTGCACGGTGTAGCCTCCGACACATTGGTGTCGGCCCGCCATAGGAGTCGCTGGTGCGCAATGAGACAAGGACATCCCTACCGACCAAGCCCTCCCTAACCCGGACGACGCTAGGCCAAGATGTCTAAGGCCAGATGTGAGATTCTGTGAAGGATTTGCACCTCATCTTTAATGTCAAGCTTTTCTACATTTATTAGAGTGAGTTATGGCAGCTGGTATGGTATATCCTGACATGCACAAACACAAACTCACAGTCACATTCCAAAAAACAAATGGAGTGGCCATGTGGAGCCTCTCCCTCCCCCATACTCCTCTAACCTCTGCTCTGACTCAAACCTTCCTCCCCACCTCCCCTGTCTGGGACAGAAGAGACCCTGAGCGCACACACACACACACACACACACACACACACACACACACACAGTGAAATGGCAACATAGAGGAGAGACTGGAGGAGAAACAGTCTAGAAGCGGAGTCTGAAGGAAATGAAGAGAGAGGAAATTAAATGTCAATTAAATGTCAATTACATATCAAATAAATGTCAATTAGATGTTAATTCAATGTCAATGAGATATATTGCATCTATTGCATACTGCATATCTAATTGTTCTGATTTATGTTGAGTAGAGTGTTTATTGATAAGATGCTACCTTGTACAGTTGATTTGAAGGAGCACAATCTAATGGTCCATTGAAACTTTCTCCATCCCCTTGGGGCAAATGTAACCATTACAACAACCTTCTCAGGCTCCCCCTGCTAGAGGTCAACAGTAGACTGGAGTAGGAAAGAAATTCCGCTGGGCCAGGGTCAGGGAGTAAAGGTCAAAATTCAGGACCCCATAGAGCATGAGCAACTACCTTCGCCAAACGGTTTGACCATGAGGTCCACGGGCGACTAAGGCTTGAACTAGTCACGGTCATGTTTCCTGTGGTTTAAAAGAGATTCAGGTACCTTCAATACCAAAGGCACTTAGACTGAGATTGGTTTAGTTAGAGAAGTTATATTTGACCTCCGTCTGACCTCTGATTGATGTATTTCCTCTATATTCTGCTGATAATGGAATATCAGTAGTTATTACTTGAGCAGTATTACTTTAGTGTTTCCATTGAGCTTGGTGTTTGAGTTTATTTGTATTTTTACATGGACAGTGCACATTAATAAACCTTTCAGTAAAAGTGTCGGTTTTAACCGCAGTCCCTGGGCAGGTTATTAAAAACAATTACAATAACAATACAGACAATCAATGAGCAGTGAGCACATGCATAAGCAACATAGGACAAGCAAGACGTAGGATGCAGACAGAGCAACATAGCACCAAAAGCAACAAGACAAAATCCATAAAAGCAACAAAGTGTTTCCACACCTCACAAGCTACAGACAACAGACAACATGGAAAGCGGCAATACACAGCTAGGGATTATGTTCACAAGTCTGATTGGCCTTTAGCCATGTCTTCATGTTTTTTGTGAAAGTGTGATAGGTGGTGCAGTTGTGTGTGTCTGATGGCAGTGTATTTCAGACATGGGAAGCTCTAATGGAGAAAGCAGATTGACTAAAGATGCTTTTCCTTAAGGCAACTTGTTTGCTCTTTGCATGCACATATATCACTGTATCATCTGCATACATTGAACTTCAGACCCAGTACAGACAGAAGGCAGATAATTAAGGTACAGGCTGAACAAGAAGGGCCCCAGAATTGACCCTTGGGGCACACCCACATCATAGCTAAGAGTGGGCAACAGCTCATTGCTCACTCTAAGACACTGAGTTCTGCCTTCAAGGTATGATTTCATCCATCTCAAGCCATCAGGGGAAAGTTGAACTTGGACAATTTTGTGATGAGAACCTCATGGTTAACAGCCTTCCTTAGGTCCAGAATCACAGCCACAACAACGCCCCCTTTGTCCATCTTGGACTTCACATTTTCCAGAAGAAAGCAGTTGGCCGTTTCTGTGGGGTGTTTTGCTCTGAAGCTGAACTGCATGGAGTGTAATGTGAAGGGGCTGTTGTTGAGGTGGGCAGTCAGTTGCTCTGCTACACACTTTTCAACAACCTTCAACGCCACAGGTAGTATACTAACACTCTTTGCAGTGTTACTATGGTCTTTCCTCGTTAACTTTTTTTAGATTCTCCCAGATCAGTTTAGAACTTCCCTTTGCTTCACCAATTATGTTAATAAAAAAGTTTGCCTTGGCCTGTCTGATTTCTTTCATCACCTTATTTCTCAACATGGTAAACCTACGTCTGTCGTGCTCTAATTTGAACATTATGATATGCTGTATACTGTCCGCTCCTGTGGAACGGTGAACGAATGTGTTTGGTGTTGGTATTCACCGGCAGTAGATTGATTGTGTCATCTCAGCAAGGACGCTCTGAGATCATCAGTAGAGAAGCTAATTAACTGACAATCGTGGCAATGTACTGGAGATAAAACGCATAATTGCACTTTAAATCTTTGCATGAGTTACTTAGCTGGGGTCGGCGTACACCTGATGTTTTAGTTAAAATAACAGCATCTGGAGGAGAAGCAGCATCTGCTGCACCACCCTCCCTTCTGTCTGCCATGTTCCACATCAGGTGCTGTGAATGTTACAGATCAGTGATCCTGACCTCTCTTCCTCTCTGATCTATGATCTGTGTTCATGTGATCACCTGGAGCTATGGGGGAGTCACAGAGAGACAGTGTTTGTGCTCCAGTTCTTTGTTTCATGCGTGTAAGATGAGAAGCCATCTTTGAAGAAAGATCATGTATATCCATCACTTCAGGTTGATTCAGCTTGATGACTGTTTTGACATGGCGCTCATGATCAGTATATGTACGTAACTACCACTTTGTGAGACTTATGGTAGAAGTTAACCACAGATACAGGGTCAGTTTTTCCATCCCCTATAATGATTTTATTTTATTTAACCTTTATTTAACCAGGAAGGGCTCATTGAGATTTATAATCTATTTTTCAAGAGCGTCCTGGCCAGCACCAAGTCATTACAAAAATTACAGACAAACAACATGAAAAACTACAAGTAATCTAGTAAAAACCATAGAATTCACAAGAGTATAACAAAATCAAAACAGCTAATTAAAAACATTGACAGGTCAGGGAATCAGTCTCAAGATCATTCATCAGTGATTTAAAAATACCAATCGGGACAAGTTCTTCCAGTTTAAAAGTATTAACAGTTAACAATAGGATAGGAAGTGAGGTAATCTGATATTTGATTGTTGTTAAGGTGATGGTTTACACATGCAGTTTCCACTCATGTGATTGCCATCCTAAAAAGGCTCAGAGAACCACACATACTGTACATTTATGTAGACAATGAAGTACAGGCAGACACAGGAGATCCAATGGGTTCATTAGAAATGACATCATTGTTCTCTCCCCAAAGCCCTGCTGTCATTCCCTCAGTGATATGCCTTTGTGTTTCCTCTCTATATGAATAACTCTATTTGTCCGGGACAGATTAATGACCTATTAGGGATTACCAGATGTCACAGGAAATGATGCACCAAGAGAGATCTGGAATGTACACAGGCAGGTCACCCGTGATACAACTCAGTATTCGACGTCCGTCCATGTCTGAGGACGTTGGAAGATGACGTGGAAACCCGGCTACTAGGGGCAACAGTGAACGCTGTTACCTTCAAGCCTCTGGTTCCCCAAAGGTTGCATGTTCGAATCCAGCGATAAAACATTGTTTTTTATATTTTGGTTTTAACCCTAACCTTAAGAATTCTGAGTTAATAAAGTTTAAACGATACAGATAAGTAACCAAAAACTTAGAAATGTGACGTTTGGAACAACAAGTTGAAACAACTTGTTTGAGGAACATGGATGAATGTCGAATTCTGACATGAGATTGTGAGAGCTTGTTGAAATGTACAAGCTGTGTGTATATTTGACTCACCACCTGGATTTGGTCTTATGTAGCAAAATTTGAAATGGTGTTTTTTACATTGGATAAAAGTAGAGACTCAGAGCTACAAAATGGTATATCATACACTGCATTTGAGGAACAATGGGAAAGTAATTCTGATTTGAAAGTTGATTAACTTGTAAACTGACTTTTGAGAAAATGGCCTTTCAATGTTTTGGTATCTAGTGAAGAGATCTTCTTTGTCTACACCCACTCAGCATCGTTCACACCCTCTTAAGCTTTAGCCCCACCCATCTCGCTTTGCTCTCGGAGCGCACACTTGACGCTCTGGCCGATGATTTGTTTACCTATGGATAACATGAAAACAGCCTAACCAGCTTTGCTGGCAACAACTTCATTATGCTTTTTTGCAGACTTTTACTGACACCAGCCATATTCAACGGGTGTTGTACACACGTCACGTATCGTTAGCTAACGAGCCAGACAGCTAACATTAGCTTGTTAAACAACAATGAACACAGTGCTGGGAGCTAACCAACCAGGTTCAATGTTAGCTAGCTAACATTAGGCTCTAACTAGAAAAGTAAATGGCTCTGGGATACGAATAATGACGTCAGCTAGAGAGCAAGCCAGCTAACATTAGCTAGCTAGCTAACAGTACACTTTAGCTTAAGACATTTAGCTAGCTAGCTAGGTGAACAATGAACTTAGCTATGTAAACCACATTTAAGATCACAAACGTCAGGTAACGTTAGCTAACAAGCCAGCCAGCTAACGTTAGCTAGTTAAAGAGCAATGAACACAGTGCCAACAATACCACAGTTCTGGGAGCTAACCAACCAGGTTCAATGTTAGCTAGCTAACATTAGGCTCTAACTAGAAAAGCAAACTGCTCTGGGATACGAATAATAACGTCAGCTAGGGAGACAGCCAGCTAACGTTAGCTAGCTACCTAACAGTACACTTTAGCTTGAAATGAAACCACTTTCTGTCAAAATTAGAAATATGTCATATCTGAAAATGTAGGGTATAGTCCAGATGTATAAGGTTAGGAAATTTGCCAGAGGGATAGGGTTAGGGAATAGGCCAGAGGGATAGGGTTAGGGAATAGGACAGAGGTATAGGGTTAGGGAATAGGCCAGAGGGATAGGGTTAGGGAATAGGCCAGAGGGATAGGGTTAGGGAATAGGCCAGAGGGATAGGGTTAGGGAATAGGACAGAGGTATAGGGTTAGGGAATAGGCCAGAGGGATAGGGTTAGGGAATAGGCCAGAGTTATAGGGTTAGGGAATAGGCCAGAGGTATAGGGTTAGGGAATAGGCCAGATGTACAGGGTTATGGAATAGGCCAGAGGTATAGGGTTAGGGAATAGGCCAGAGGTATAGGGTTAGGGAATAGGCCAGAGGTATAGGGTTAGGGAATAGGCCAGAGGTATAGGGTTAGGGAATAGGCCAGAGGTATAGGGTTAGGGAATAGGCCAGAGGTATAGGGTTAGGGAATAGGACAGAGGTATAGGGTTAGGGAATAGGACAGAGGTATAGGGTTAGGGAATAGGCCAGAGGGATAGGGTTAGGGAATAGGCCAGAGGGATAGGGTTAGGGAATAGGCCAGAGTTATAGGGTTAGGGAATAGGCCAGAGGTATAGGGTTAGGGAATAGGCCAGATGTATAGGGTTAGGGAATAGGCCAGAGGTATAGGGTTAGGGAATAGGCCAGAGGGATAGGATTAGGGAATAGGCCAGAGGGATGGGGTATAGGCCAGAGATGTGTGTGTGCCGGCAGGGTTAGGGTTAGGGTTATAGGCCAGAGACGTGTGTGTTCTTTGGAAAGAATTTTGTCCTCATTGGTCTTCCTGAAGCCCTTGTCATTGGGGGACAGAGGTCTGGTTTTCTCTGAAGTGTGCTAAATCCTCCCATGATGCTTTGGGGCAGCGTGGGCTGTGCAGTGGAATGTGTTGCTCACTGGGGGTTGGAACTCCCAAACGTTCCCTAAAACCAACCCATCATCTCGTCATTGTACCCAGGTCCAATCCTAGAATACTGTCCACTAGATACAGTGCCTTGCGAAAGTATTCGGCCCCCTTGAACTTTGCGACCTTTTGCCACATTTCAGGCTTCAAACATAAAGATATAAAACTGTATTTTTTTGTGAAGAATCAACAACAAGTGGGACACAATCATGAAGTGGAACGACATTTATTGGATATTTCAAACTTTTTTAACAAATCAAAAACTGAAAAATTGGGCGTGCAAAATTATTCAGCCCCTTTACTTTCAGTGCAGCAAACTCTCTCCAGAAGTTCAGTGAGGATCTCTGAATGATCCAATGTTAACCTAAATGACTAATGATGATAAATACAATCCACCTGTGTGTAATCAAGTCTCCGTATAAATGCACCTGCACTGTGATAGTCTCAGAGGTCCGTTGAAAGCGCAGAGAGCATCATGAAGAACAAGGAACACACCAGGCAGGTCCGAGATACTGTTGTGAAGAAGTTTAAAGCCGGATTTGGATACAAAAATATTTACCAAGCTTTAAACATGCCAAGGAGCACTGTGCAAGCGATAATATTGAAATGGAAGGAGTATCAGACCACTGCAAATCTACCAAGACCTGCCGTCCCTCTAAACTTTCAGCTCATACAAGGAGAAGACTGATCAGAGATGCAGCCAAGAGGCCCATGCTCACTCTGGATGAACTGCAGAGATCTACAGCTGAGATGGGAGACTCTGTCCATAGGACAACAATCAGTCTTGCACAAATCTGGCCTTTATGGAAGAGTGGCAAGAAGAAAGCCATTTCTTAAAAATATCCATAAAAAGTGTCGTTTAAAGTTTGCCACAAGCCACCTGGGAGACACACCAAACATGTGGAAGAAGGTGCTCTGGTCAGATGAAACCAAAATTGAACTTTTTGGCAACAATGCAAAACGTTATGTTTGGCGTAAAAGCAACACAGCTCATCAGCCTGAACACACCATCCCCACTGTCAAACATGGTGGTGGCAGCATCATGGTTTGGGCCTGCTTTTCTTCAGCAGGGACAGAGAAGATGGTTAAAATTGATGGGAAGATGGATGGAGCCAAATACAGGACCATTCTGGAAGAAAACCTAATGAAGTCTGCAAAAGACCTGAGACTGGGACGGAGATTTGTCTTCCAACAAGACAATGATCCAAAACATAAAGCAAAATCTACAATGGAATGGTTAAAAAATAAACATATCCAGGTGTTAGAATGGCCAAGTCAAAGTCCAGACCTGAATCCAATCGAGAATCTGTGGAAAGAACTGAAAACTGCTGTTCACAAATGCTCTCCATCCAACCTCACTGAGCTCGAGCTGTTTTGCAAGGAGGAATGGGAAAAAATGTCAGTCTCTCGATGTGCAAAACTGATAGAGACATACCCCAAGCGACTTACAGCTGTAATCGCAGCAAAAGGTGGCGCTACAAAGTATTAACTTAAGGGGGCTGAATAATTTTGCACGCCCAATTTTTCAGTTTTTGATTTGTTAATAAAAAAGTTTGAAATATCCAATAAATGTCGTTCCACTTCATGATTGTGTCCCACTTGTTGTTGATTCTTCACAAACAAATACAGTTTTATATCTTTATGTTTGAAGCCTGAAATGTGGCAAAAGGTCGCAAAGTTCAAGGGGGCCGAATACTTTTGCAAGGCACTGTATGTAAGGTCCTAAGCACAGGCTTGTATTTCAGGTTAAGTACTTTTCAGTTTGTCTGGTATCATCTGTAGTCCTCCTGTCCTGGTCTGGTTCTGTCTGTTTCTGGATCTGGCTTTGGCTCTGTGGCCATGTGTGTTTACCCTGGCTGGGCTGACACAGTGGACATGGTGGGATGTGGTTATGTTTGTCAGGTGAACCACAACCACTGTGAGACAGATTGACCACAGGTTGACCACACTAACCAACAACAGTGTTGGTTTGTTATGACTGAGTAAAATGTGGTACTTCAGTTAAGTCACACTTGCTGCATTTTAAGACACCAGACACACCACAATGACAAACACATTACTTTATAGCTAGTACTTTAACAACAACAACATAACACAAGTTTCACTGCGTGTAGAGGTTGGCCAGTCAAACATTCAAAACAGCAACACCAGATCAGTGACAATACAGCAAGACAATGCAGGGGCCTCATGCAACCCAAAGTCTGAGGGGCCACAAAGTATGAGTACTAGGCATGCCAGCTAAGATAGTTAGACAGGCTAGCTACTCTAACTTGATTGACGGCCTGAAATGGCTTCTTGGTAGCCAGTTATGAGATTGGGAGATTGGGAGCCTACTTTTGTTTTGAAGGACTAATCTGAGGGGTCACTGTGCTCCTGTGCCTCCTATGGGCATGACACCTCTGAGGCTATGTACAGTACATCTGCCTTAAGGGATCACTGCACCTGTACATAGCTCATCTGTAAATCCAATCTACCTCATCCCCATACTGTATTTATTTATTTATCTTGCTCCTTTGCACCCCAGTATCTCAACTTGCACATTCATCTTCTGCACACCCTACAACTCCAGTGTTTAATTGCTATATTGTAATTACTTTGCCCCAACGGCCTATTTATTGCCTTACCTCTCTTATCCTACCTCATTTGTACATGCTGTATATATATATTTCTACTGTATTATTGATTGTATGTTTGTTTATTCCATGTGTAACTCTGTGTTGTTGTATGTGTCGAAATGCGTTGCTTTATCTTGGCCAGGTCGCAGCTGTAAATGAGAACTTGTTCTCAACTGTCCTACCTGGTTATAAAGGTGTTCTCAACTGTCCTACCTGGTTAAATAAAGGTGTTCTCAACTGTCCTACCTGGTTAAATAAAGGTGTTCTCAACTGTCCTACCTGGTTAAATAAAGGTGTTCTCAACTGTCCTACCTGGTTAAATAAAGGTGAAATAAATAAATACAAATAAAAAGGGAGGGATTTCTCAGCCTGCACTAATGTCATTAATAATGTAGTGATAGACGTGTGTGTGTGGGTGTGTGTGTGTGTGTGTGTGCGTGCGCGGGTGTGTGCGGGTGTGTGCGTGTGTGTGTGCGCGGGTGTGTGCATGCGGGTGTGTGTGCATGTGTGTGCGGGTGTTATCTACACAGTGGGACATTCTATAGGAGTTGATGAATGGGTTAGGGAGTGTAGTCATAAAGACGAGGGAGGCAGCATTCTACTAACTCACAGCCTTCTTCATTAAGGTAGACATTCGTCTTACAGTAACCACCCACTGAGACCACCTATAGACAGAGACCACCTATAGACAGATAGACACACACACACACACACACACACACACACACACACACACACACACACACACACACACACCACCTCACTGAAGTCTCTCATTTCATTCAAGAAAAACAGAAACAGACTCTCAGACACTTAAACAGCCGTAACCTCTCTAACCTTTCATTGAGGCGGAATGATGTTGTCATGGGGATAAGGGGCATTATGTTATCATGTTGCTGTTTATTTCCTAGGCAGCAGCAGATGTCTGCTAGCTCGAACTCTGTCATTACTGTCATCAGTGTCCTGATGTGAACAGGCTGTCTCAGTCTCCCCACTGGAACAAGGCAGGGACATATGCTCTGGGGTCTGTGGGGGTTGTGCAATCCTTAGTGAGTAAACATGTAGAAATAGAACTGGATGTACACAGACAGAGGGGTCTCCATTCTGGGCTAGGGAGTTCTCTCTTGGTGGTGAATCAGCAATCGTCTGGTCCCAAGACAGATACACTAACCACAGTCCCCAAACAGTATGCTTCTCTCCTGGAAGGGTTTGCAGTATGCTTACTAGGGGTAGCATAGCTGCAATACTTCAAAATGTCACAGTAATAATGAAGAAAGAAGTGAATAATAATTTGACCTGGGGGAAGATGCAGTATGAGACCTGGATAAATTAAGATCATTTCCTCCTGATCTCTCTCCCACTCTTTGGCACAGTGTTTCCTGTTAAAGTAGACTTTAGCTCACATCTCTTCATGAGAACACTAGTGCATGGTAAGAGATAGCTTAGAGCCACAGTAAATCATCATGTGTTACACTTTAATGGGAAGAGATCATTGGTGCCGGTTTCAGGGGAAGTTAGACTTTACAGGAAACAAAGCCGTTAACTTTAGCAGTTCCTCCTATGAAGCTGCTCTTAACGCTTATCTGGGTGAGTTACGATGGGCGTCCTCTTCACCACTAGACATGTTTACATCCAAGAAGTCGTATGCATGTCCCCCCAAAAAATATGTTACAGTTTGGGAACAATATGTGTCTCTGTGTGTGTGTATTTTTTACAACATTTTTTATTTAACCTTTATTTAACTAGGCAAGTCAGTTAAGAACAAATTCTTATTTACAACGATGGCCTAGGAACAGTGGGTTAACTGCCTTGTTCAGGGTCAGAATAACAGATTTTTACCTTGTCAGATCAGGTATTTGATCTAGCAACCTTTCAGTTACTAGTCCAACACTCTAACCACTAGGCTACCTGCCACCCCAGACACTCTTTTTCATCATTGGTTAGATCCCCCTTTACGTCTGTCTGTTTGTTTATCATTGTGGTCAACGCTGTCTGGAATATTCTGGATTCAGAAATGTGGGAAAGTTTTTCATTTTCTTTTCTTTTGCTCTTTTGTCGTGGTCATGCTCTTTAGACAATTAGATATCTCACGGGCAAAACATAGTCCACTACAGTTCTGGATTTAAGTGCCACAAACCTGCAATTCACGTGGTTTCAATTTGAGTGTGCATGCATGTTTTCTGATCAGACAGCCCACGGAGAGGAGATGGTTGTGACCACAAAGGGTCTGATGGACCACAAAGTCTAGCTTTCTCTGAGCACGACACGTGATAGATAATTAACATTGGACGGTCACAGAGGAAACTAGAAAAGTGCTGTTTCAAACAGGAAAAGATTATACAGTCTGGTTTATTGGAGTCTATGTGGTGCTTGTCATGTTGGGTTTCCTACAAACATACAGTGTATGCACTGAAACTATAGCTCAGCCTTTCACTATAGCCGTCCCAGACTGTCCAATGCATTTAGATCAGGGGAGGAAGTATTTAACATCTCAATTCATCATGTGAATATTTACATGCGAGTTACTGTGCGTTAACATTGGAGTGTGTTCTCTTATACACTCCACAGACATAGAGTCTAACAGATTAGCATTTTAGAGGAGGCAGTTTCTGTAGCTCTCCTCTGTCACCCTGGCTGTCCTTAACACTGTGCTGAGGTGTTGAGCCTGGTTCCTGTCACGTATACTCCCTCTCCAGCCTCTGGGTCATCAGGCTGCTGATTATCCCGCACACCTGTCACCATCGTCTCGCGCACCTGCACCTCATGACACTCACCTGGACTCCTTCACCTCCTTGATTATCTTCCCTATATCTGTCACTCCCCTTGGTTCTTTCCTCAGGTGTTATTGACTCTGTTTCCATGTCGGTGTGTTGTTTGTGGTCCGTGTTCATTGTTGCCTTTATTTATTAAAACACTCACTCCCTGAACTTGCTTCCCGACTCTCAGCGCTCTCAGCTCGTTATAGTCCCAGTGTTGACCATGACACTGTTGAGACCCCCGACGGGGTCCTCTGGCCCAACGGCTTTGAATGACACTGTTGAGACCTTCGACGGGGTCCTCTGGCCCAACGGCTTTGAATGACACTGTTGAGACCCCCGACGGGGTCCTCTGGCCCAACGGCTTTGAATGACACTGTTGAGACCCGCGACGGGGTCCTCTGGCCCAACGGCTTTGAATGACACTGTTGAGACCCCCGACGGGGTCCTCTGGCCCAACGGCTTTGAATGACACTGTTGAGACCCGCGACGGGGTCCTCTGGCCCAACGGCTTTGAATGCTGTAGGAGTAGGATACATGTTAATATACCAGATGCTTGTCGCTGAGCCAAAAGCATTAGCTGTGGTGTTGGGCATGTGGGTGGTCTGGTCTGGTGTGATCAACTGTTCAGAGAGAACATTCTAGAAGGGTGTCTGGCTTCGTGTCTGGGACCGCCTAGAGCATTGTCCTACATACCTGGTTCTGGACAGCCGCAGCTTTGGTCCCAGCCCAATCAACTTATCCTTAAGCATGTCATTAAATAGCTGAGTCAAGAGTGTTAATTTTGTGCTGGGACAAAAGCCTCCACACTCCGTACTCCCCACAGGACCAGGAGCGTGGAAGTGTGGGTAGAGAGAACGATTGGAGAGAAATTGAAATACCTCTGCCATGTGTGTTAACACCTTGACTTGGTTCTCGTGAACTCATTCATTCAGTCGGCCTTTGACCTCTGGTTAACCCTGTAGCATGTCTCCAAATAGGAAAAACAACAAACCAGGGTTATGTTTCTTCAGATGATGTGAATAGTTCTGAAAATGTAACTAACACGAGCAATCAACTAACCATTGACCTCATGGACAGGACCATGTATAAGCCTCCAAAGTGCCAGCTAAGCAGACCTCAATCCCTGTTCTCCACCAATGAAACCCCTGGCCTCTCCTTGAGAAGCCTCAGGCTCTCTATGTGATGATGGATGTTAAGGTGATTAGTGTAGCAGACCTGGAAGAGGTGATGTTGGAAAGAGCAGGTTGTTGTGATGGTGGTGGGTGGGGGCAGGATATACTGTAACACAATACCATTGTCTTCAGCTGAAATAGTCATCAACTATTTTAGGCGCCAAACTGCAAAAACAAATGGATTCCACGTAGCCACATGTCGTGTTTTTGTCCTTTTTTGGAGGGGAACATATTTGTTCTATGTGTCTGTCCAGAGGTGATGTGTCCTATTGTGTAGCTGGTGGGGTTTCCAGTCCACTGTCCAGTCGATGCCTCTGTGATGTCACACCTCAGCAGGGGTACATCCCAATAGTCTGACATGGCTTCCTCTCCTTATCCTCTCCTGTACAGTGCTAGAACACATGCTGTGTGGAAGCAATATGGAGGACGCCTGTTGACTACCAGATTCTCTTTCACCTGTCCAGTTCTGTAATGTCAATGCAGATTGAGGAAAAGCGGACAAAGTAGTGGAAGCTACTTTAGGTTATTATGATGTCAAAAGGAAGTGCAATTTAGACTTGAATGAGAATGAGTCAAGTCTTCACTATACCCTTCAGCAGTCAGTTAGTCTGGGCTGTCCCTCCCACTGCATGCCTGTACTGAAGATCTACAGTCTGCTAAAGATGGGTCGCCTTTAGATCCAGAGATCCCCAGAGATCTACAGTCTGCTAAAGATGGGTCGCCTTTAGATCCAGAGATCCCCAGAGATCTACAGTCTGCTAAAGATGGGTCGCCTTTAGATCCAGAGATCCCCAGAGATCTACAGTCTGCTAAAGATGGGTCGCCTTTAGATCCAGAGATCCCCAGAGATCTACATCCCGTTAGGGAGGGAATTGAGCCCCAGGCATTCCATAGGGGAAGGGAAGAAGGTCCTTTGTGGTGGGGAAGATAGGGGATCATGAAAGGACATCGTCTGCAGGGTGAAAGACTCTTTGTGAACCCGGGGAGGGTCTCAATGTGCTCTTTGGCAGATCTGCGCCCAACACGTCGTATAAGGAGGGAGAATTTCTACGATTCCTAATCTGCCACTTTGTCACGCTGAGAACATAAAGTAACCGGTTGGAACATTTTGGGAGTTTTCTGCAGGCGGGGGAGGGGTGGGGGGTTGGGGGATCGGGTATGGCAAATGCTGTCTAAGCAGGCGCTGGTATGACTGTGTAGATAGGGAGTTAAGAGGACACAGTCCACACAGTCATAAGATAAACCAGCCTTGGAGACTCCTTGCATGTCACCTATAGACTGACAGTCTCAGATATATAGGCTGAGTCGCTCGTTCAATGCATTCAATTCTCTGATAGGGAAACAGTTTGGGCAGGTTTTCCAGGGAGTGTTGGCTTTCCTTTCATTGCTGTTCACTGTCAGGCTCAGCTGTTGAAACTCTTGTGGAACATTAAGCATGCAAATATATCCTTTAGGTCAAATAATAATAAAAGTAATAATAATAATGTATTACTTTTGTAAAGCACCTTTTATTATACAAGAATAATCTCAAAGTGTAAATAAGTAATTTGCATTCATGTATGGCCTTATAGAGGTAGTAGTGTTTTGTGCCTTAGTGACCACAGTGGCCTCTGGGAATCTGACGATTTGTCCAATGTCCATGCTACATGTTACAGAGTGTGTTGTGTTCCTGTTGGTATGCAGCCAAAGATCTCCATGGGAAGCCTGGGGTAGAGGTTCCAGACATTTTTCAATAGTGCCCCACTTCCAGCCTGGAAATGTTTCCGTGTGACCCACCAAGTAAATAGAACCATTTCTCAGACCACAACCCAGTCTTTAGTCACAACCATTGCAGAACTGTCCACAACCCAACAATGGGTCCCAACCCACCAGTTAGTAACCACCATAGGTTATGGGACTTCTGTCTTTGATCTTGTCTTGTCCACACTGAACTGTGGTCATGGTTGTTTCATGTTTGTGTCCAGTCCTGTACAGACTGCCTCATGGTAGTAGCACTGGTATGCAGCCTAACATCTCTGTGGGGAGTCTGGGGGGGATTGTTCACAGGCTCATTCTCACTGTCAGAATAAGGATGTCAGTCTACTACGCTGATGAATGGGAGGGTTTCATATAAAAGGAACATGTGCTGTCTGTCTGTCTGTCCAGTCTGTCTGTCCAGTCTGTCTGTCTGTCTGTCTGTCTGTCTGTCTGTCTGTCTGTCTGTCCAGTCTGTCCAGTCTGTCTGTCTGTCTGTCTGTCTGTCTGTCTGTCTGTCTGTCTGTCTGTCTGTCTGTCTGTCTGTCTGTCTGTCTGTCTGTCTGTCTGTCTGTCTTGTCTTGTCTTGTCTTGTCTGTCTGTCTGTCTGTCTGTCTGTCCAGTCTGTCTGTCTGTCTGTCTGTCTGTCTGTCTGTCTGTCTGTCTGTCTGTCTGTCTGTCCAGTCTGTCGGTCTGTCCAGTCTGTCTGGATGTCCCAGTCTAGTCCAGTCTGTCTGTCTGTCCAGTCTGTCTGTCTGTCTCTCCAGTCTGTCTGTCTGTCCAGTCTGTCTGTCTGTCCTGTCTGTCTGTCCAGTCTGTCTGTCTGTCCTGTCTGTCTGTCCGTCTGTCTGTCTGTCTGTCTGTCTGTCTGTCTGTCTGTCTGTCTGTCTGTCTGTCTGTCTGTCTGTCTGTCCTGTCTGTCTGTCTGTCTGTCTCTCCAGTCTGTCTGTCTGTCCAGTCTGTCTGTCTGTCCTGTCTGTCTGTCCGTCTGTCTGTCCTGTCTGTCTGTCCGTCTGTCTGTCTGTCTGTCTGTCTGTCTGTCTGTCTGTCTGTCTGTCTGTCTGTCTGTCTGGCCAGTCTGTCTGGATGTCCAGGGGTGTTAATGGCTGAAATGAGTCAGACGAACCACATCGGAACAACCATTTAGCACACAGACCACCATACAGATCATATCCTCATACAGTACCCGAACTATCACACTCAGTCATGCAATGACCCCACAGTCATGAACAACTGCTATAGACACGCGGTCTGTTATATACATATTATATTCACAGCACGGCAGAGCCTGAGTATATAGGCTACTGTGTATAATTAAGCTACATGCGTGTTCAACTATACACATGCATATCCCATGTGCCACCTGTAAGCTACACATGAACATATTACAGTATGTCTGTGGGTTATTACTGTTTATACATGCATGTGGTGAGTTCCCATGATATTGTTTTGTTGTCTCTAACCCAGTTCTCTGTGATGTGTTCTCCAGGGTGGAAAGAAGCACAGTGGGCCATGTGGAGGGAGAGACTGCAGCGGAGGGTGTCAATGCTTCCCTGAGAAAGGTGCCAGAGTAAGTCCTATTCTGTCCATTGTTCTGCTGTCTAACCCCTACACAACACTATGTGTCCCCAGCTCTATCTCCATCTCTAGTCAACCCTCCATAACTCTATACCACAGGTGGCTGGTGGTACCTTCATTGGGGAGGAGGGGCTCAAAATAATGGCTGGAACCGAATACATGGACTGGTATCGAACACATCAAACACATGGTTTCCATGTGTTTGATCAGTTCTATTCACTCCATTCCAGCCATTATTATGAGCCGTCCTCCCCTCACCAGCCTCCTGTGCTCTACACCTCTAAATGAAGTATTTCTATTGACTATAGAGGAGGTGTGAAAGCACCATAACAATGCAACAATAATAGAAAGACTACTTGAAGCGATAACACCCAACCAGATCTATTACAGTTTGACCAGTATATCTACCAATGGGCTGTTTCCCAACCCCTTTGTCTCACATCTTTATCCTCCTATCACACATGCTGTTAACAGGGTCAGGGCCCTATTAGTAAAAGGGAGGAGAGGTGAGAGGAGAGAGGAGAGACGGGGAGAGTTGGGAAGGAGAGAGATGGAGAGAGGAGAGAGGGGAAGGAGAGAGGAGGAGAGTTTGGAAGGAGATAGATGGAGAGTTTGGAAGGAGAGGGGGAGAGTGGGGAAGGAGAGAGGAGGAGAGTGGGGAAGGAGAGAGGAGGAGAGTGGGGAAGGAGAGTGGGGAAGGAGAGAGGGGAAGGAGAGAGGAGGAGAGTGGGGAAGGAGAGAGGGGAAGGAGAGTGGGGGAGGAGAGAGGAGGAGAGTGGGGAAGGAGAGAGGAGGAGAGTGGGGGAGGAGAGAGGGGAAGGAGAGTGGGGAAGGAGAGAGGAGGAGAGTGGTCGAGGAGAGAGGAGGAGAGTGCGCAGGATCTGTAAGAGGAACCAGTTAGTGAGCAGGGATATAGTCTTGGTGGTGGGTGTTATCACTTACACAGCAAATTGTTCACTGCTGATTATTTTGTGTAACATTTCTAGTGTTGTTTCAGGAGTTAAATGTCCCTCTGTAAGAGACAACTTAACACTCAGTGGTGGAAAATAACTCTAGTATTAGTGTTAATAATCAGAATTATTCTTTTACACTGTAGAGAGTAAAAGAGTGCCATTAAAACCACACCGATCATTGTCATATTTCCCAGCATGCTCTACTGCCGGTAGATTTTTTTCAGGATTGTTTTTAATATCTGTGTACATTGATTTTTTTCATTAATCTTATGTTACACAAAGATAAATAATAAATAAATATTTTCTAAACGAATCCAATTAGTTAGTTAGATTTATTACACCCGTTACTGAAATGGTTGTTCCAATTTAAATGGTTTAGGTAGGTTTTTTAAATTATGTTTTTTTAACCCTAGCAGCTCTTCTGAATGTAGGTTGCGCGTGAATAAAAACTCCAACTGTTGGATATCCTAACTAAGTCTGGAATTACACATCACTTAATGGGATTTGCAGGCCTGATGTCGCCTGTAGGAAATAATTCAACAACCCTGTCTCTGTCACGAAGAAATACAGTCATGGGTGTTAACTCTACAATTTACTCAAAATGAAAATAAATATGCAAATTAGGCTTTAAACCATATACTGTGAAAACAACACCCAAAATGATTTACTGTAACACTAAGGTGTTAATTTCTTACACTGAGAAAGTGTAACAGCGTCACCACGAAGCAAAATGAGTCCAGTTTACTCAAAATTAAGTGCAATATATTACACTGTAGGTGTTGCAAACACCACAATCAAGTTCCTAAGAACACTTTAATTGTTAAATGGGGAACACTGCAACATAGTACAATTTTAACACTTTCAAAAGTGTTATTTTAACACCAGTACAGTAGGACTCATATCGTATGTTCACTGAAAATAGTGTACATTTCACACTTTTAGAGTTAAATGGGGAACTCTGAACTCTGGGAACTCTGCAGTCCAATCTTTAACACTTTGAAACGTGTTATTTGAACTAATTAGCTCTCAGTCTCACGTCAGAATTAGACGTTCATCCATGTTTCTCAAACGTCAAATTTAACATGGTTTATGATTAAATGTAGGCATTAACTCTGATATCTTAAGGTTAGGCATTAACGGTTGACGTTTGGGACAGGCTTAAAACAAAATATAAAAATACACTTTTTATCGCTGGATTTGAACATGCAACCTTTGGGGAACCAGAAGCTTATGCATATCCGCCATCCCCGTCCACAACACTGTAGCAAACCAAAGCCTACTCGAAGGTAACAGCACTCACTGTTGCCCCTAGTGTCCGGTTCCCACGTCATCTCCCAACTTCCTCAGGATGGACGTCGAATGCTGACTTGTAACACGGGTGAGCTAGCTGATTTTAACGCCAGTACAGTAGGACTCATATGTTCACTGAAAATAGGGCACTGTGCCACCAGAGACCCTGGGTTCGCGCTCTGTCGCAGTGGTCTAGGGCACTGCGCCACCTGGGAGACACTGGGTTCGCGCTCTGTCGCAGTGGTCTAGGGCACTGTGCCACCCGGGAGACCTTGGGTTCGCGCTCTGTCACAGCCGGCCGCGACCGGGAGGTTCGTGGGGCGACGCACAATTGGCCTAGCGTTGTCCGGGTTAGGGAGGGCTTGGCTGGTTTGGCTGGTAGGGATATCCTTGTCTCATCGTGCACTAGCGACTCCTGTGGCGGGCCGGGCGCCAGGTGCACGGTGTTTCCTCACACATTGGTGCAGCTGGCTTCCGGGTTGGATGCGCGCTGTGTTAAGAAGCAGTGTGGCTTGGTTGGGTTGTGTTTCGGAGGACGCATGGCTTTCGACCTTTGTCTCTCCCGAGCCCGTACAGGAGTTGTAGCGATGAGACAAGATAGTAACTACTAACAATTGGATATCATGACATTTTGGAGAAAAGGGGGTAAAATTCAAGAAAATAGTGTACATTCTACACTTTCAGATTTAAATGTACACCATTGATTTTGCTGTGTAGGAATGTCTGATTACTGAGAGAGTGACAGGTGGGGGGGACAGTGTCAAACCAATAATATGAGAATAGTTGTATTCTATTAGAGCTCTTGTTACAGTGCAAGCTCAAACTCAGACAAAGGGGCCAGTTTGGTTCTTTCTGCTCATCTTCAAAGTATTCTCATAGGAACTGTTAACGCCTCAGTACAGACTGTGCAGTCGTGGCCAAAAGTTTTGAGAATGACACAAATATTAATTTTCACAAAGTTTGCTGCTTCAGTGTCTTTAGATATTTTTGCCAGATGTTACTATGGAATACTGAAGTATAATTACAAGCCTTTCATAAGTGTCAAATGCTTTTATTTACAATTACATGAAGTTGATGCAAAGAGTCAATATTTGCAGTGTTGACCCTTCTTTTTCAAGTCCTCTGCAATCCGCCCTGGCATGCTGTCAATTAACTTCTGGGCCACATCTTGACTGATGGCAGCCCATTCTTGCATAATCAATGCTTGGAGTTTGTCAACATTTGTGGGTTTTTGTTTGTCCACCTGCCTCTTGAGCATTGACCACAAGTTCTCAATGGGATTAAGGTCTGGGGAGTTTCCTGGCCATGGACACAAAATATTGATGTTTTGTTCCCCACTTAGTTCTCACTTTTGCCTTATGGCAAGGTGCTCCATCATGCTGGAAAAGGCATTGTTCGTCGCCAAACTGTTCCTGGATGGTTGGAAGAAGTTGCTCTCGGAGGTTGTGTTGGTACCATTCTTTATTCATGGCTGTGTTCTTAGGCAAAATTGTGAGTGAGCCCCACTCCCTTGGCTGAGAAACAACCCCACAAATGAATGGTCTCAGGAGGCTTTACTGTTGGCATGACACAGGACTGATGGTAGCGCTCACCTTGTCTTCTCCGGGACAAGATTTTTTACAGATGCCCCAAACAATTGGAAAGGGGATTCATCAGAGAAAATGACTTTACCCCAGTCCTCAGCAGTCCAATCCCTATACCTTTTGCAGAATATCAGTCTGTCCCTGATGTTTTTCCTGAAGAGAAGTGTCTTCTTTGCTGCCCTACTTGACACCAGGCCATCCTCCAAAAGTCTTTGCCTCACTGTGCGTGCAGATGCACTCACACCTGCCTGCTGCCGTTCCTGAGCAAGCTCTGTACTGGTGGTGCCCCGATCCCGCAGCTGAATCAACTTTAGGAGACGGTCCTGGCTCTTGCTGGACTTTCTTGGGTGCCCTGAAGCCTTCTTCACAACAATTGAACCGCTCTCCTTGAAGTTCTTGATGATCGATAAATGGTTGATTTAGGTGCAATCTTACTGGCAGCAATATCCCTGCCTGTGAAGCCCTTTTTGTGCAAAGCAATGATGACGGCACATGTTTATTTGCAGGTAACCATGGTTGACAGAGGAAGAACAATGATTCCAAGCACCACCCTCCTTTTGAAGCTTCCAGTCTGTTATTTGAACTCAATCAGCATGACAGAGTGATCTCCAGGCTTGTCCTCGTCAACACTCACACCTGTGTTTACGAGAGAATCACTGACATGATGTCAGCTGGTCTTTTTGTGGCAGGGCTGAAATGCAGTTTTTTTTTGTGATTCAGTTCATTTGCATGGCAAAGAGCGACTTTGCAATGAATTGCAATTCATCTGATCACTCTTCATAACATTCTGGAGTATATGCAAATTGCCATCATACAAACTGAGGCAGCAGACTTTGTGAAAATTAAATTGGCCACGACTGTATGTGACGTTCTAACCACAAGGACAGAGTTCTTCAGTTCTTAATGCACACAGCCAGTGATAATAAGACTTTGTCAGTGAGTTTTTAAAAATAAAAGAATGTGGCTTGAGGGAATTGTACTCTAACCCGGCTGTGTTGGGACTTGGGAATTTACCTGGTCGACAATACAGTGTGTGGAACATCTGACCTCTACAGTCACCATGGTTACAGGAAACCCCACAAGGAGTGGTGGAGTTGAAAGAGACAGGAAGAACATTCAACAGCTTTAAGGATGCGAAGGCCTTGTGAGTCAGAGTCAGACCATCAACGCTATCTCCTCCCTCCCTCCTCTCGCTCTGTCTCTCACGCTCTGTCTCTCTATCTGTGTCTCTCTCTCTCTCTCTTTCTCTCGCCTTCAATTCAATTCAAGGGGTTTTATCTCTCTCTCTCTCACTCTATCTCATCTGGATAGAGAGGGGTAAGAGTCTTGATTTCTCCCTTATTGGCACCTTGGCATGTTGTTCCCGTGACATTTGTTCCAGCAAACAAAATGCAAAGAAAGAAAAAATTGTTGGGTCTCTACCACTTCCTATTCTCACTCCCTATTCTCACTCCCTCACATTCACACTCCCTATTCTCACTCCCTCACATTCACACTCCCTATTCTCACTCCCTCACATTCACACTCCCCATTCTCACTCCCTCACATTCACACTCCCTATTCTCACTCCCCATTCTCACTCCCTCATATTCACACTCCCTATTCTCACCCCCTCACATTCACACTCCCTATTCTCACTCCCTATTCTCACTCCCTCACATTCACACTCCCTATTCTCACTCCCCATTCTCACTCCCTCATATTCACACTCCCTATTCTCACTCCCTCACATTCACACTCCCTATTCTCACTCCCCATTCTCACTCCCTCATATTCACACTCCCTATTCTCACTCCCTCACATTCACACTCCCTATTCTCACTCCCTATTCTCACTCCCTCACATTCACACTCCCTATTCTCACTCCCCATTCTCACTCCCTCACATTCACACTCCCTATTCTCACTCCCCATTCTCACTCCCTCACATTCACACTCCCTATTCTCACTCCCCATTCTCACTCCCTCATATTCACACTCCCTATTCTCACTCCCTATTCCCACTCCCTCACATTCACACTCCCTATTCTCACTCCCCATTCTCACTCCCTCACATTCACACTCCCTATTCTCACTCCCCATTCTCACTCCCCATTCTCATCCCCATTCTCACTCCCTCATATTCTCACTCCCTCAAATTCTCACTCCACGTTCACACTCCCCATTCTCACTCCCTCACATTCTCACTCCCTCATATTCTCACTCCCCATTCTCACTCCCTCATATTCTCACTCCCCATACTCAATCCCTCATATTCACACTCCCTATTCTCACTCCCCATTCTCACTCCCTCATATTCTCACTCCCCATTCTCACTCCCTCATATTCACACTCCCTATTCTCACTCCCCGTTCTCACTCCCTCATATTCACACTCCCTATTCTCACCCCCCATTCTCACTCCCTCACATTCTCCCTCCCCATTCTCACTCCCCATTCTCACTCCCTCATATTCTCACTCCCCATTCTCACACCCTCATATTCACACTCCCTATTCTCACTCCCCATTCTCACTCCCTTATATTCACACTCCCTATTCTCACTCCCTCACATCCACACATCCACTGGGCCTAGTTGTAAAATAATTTATTTCAGTTTGACATCATAAACACTTGTGCTATCCAAAAATATATTTTTTTTACAATCCATGTTTATTTCAAAAAGTAGTGGTGTCTATTGTCTATTGTCTTGCTCCTTCCACTTTATTTCTAGCATATTTTTGTAGTAAATTATCCATGCCCTGAGAGTCATTTGCGTCAGTTGAGCCAAATCAACATCTTCTCCTCGTCAGGCTGATGGATTTGTCCATGAATCAAACTGAAGAGAAGACATTCCTCACAGATGTCTGTCCCCTCTCCCTCTCCCTCCCTCTCTCCCTCTCCCTCACTCTCTCCCTCTCTCTCTCCCTATCTTTCTCTCTCCCTCTCTCTCTCTCTATTTCTCTCTCCATCTATCCCTCTCTCTTTCTCTCTCCAGCTATCTTTCCCTCTCTCTCTCTCTCTCTCTCTCTCCCTCTCACTCTCTCTCTCTCTCTCCCTGTCCCTCCTCTCTCTCTCTCTCTCTCTCTTTCTCTCTCTCTCTCTCTCACTCCCTCTCTCTCTCTCTTTCTCTCTCTCTCTCTCTCTCTCTCTCTCTCTCTCTCTCCCTCTCTCTCTCTCTCTTTCTCTCTCGCTCTCTCTCTCTCTCTCTCTCCCTATCCCTCTATCTGTCTTCCTTTATCTCTCTCTTGGTAAGAGTGAACTCATCACGTTTTCCTGTTGATCATTCACAGGCCCCTGGATTGGCAAAGGTTGAACTACAGCTGTTTTGAATGGATGACAGTTGTTTGCGGTTGAACTGGCGACTGCACAAATATCAACCACTCCCGGGGGTCGATCACGGCCATACAATGTTCAATTTTTACGGCTTCTCGAAACAATATGAATGTGGCAATACAGATGTAGAAGGGAATCGACGACACAGTCACTCTCCCATATTCATCAGCCTGGCATCTGTGTTAGAATATGTCTCTTAACTCCACCATGAATACACTGAGGAACAACCCGAAACTCCTGAAATTCCAGGGTCCTTCAGCTTGTTGACACTCTCCCACAGACCTCATTACTGTAGGAAAAATAAAAATAGAGAGAGAAACAGAGAGAGGGAGGATTGACAGAGAGCAGAGAGAGGAGTTGATTGTGTGAGAGAAAGCTCTGTTCCAGAGATGGTAATTTCATGGGTGTTTAGCATTGGCCAGAGAAGTGATATGGTATGGTTGTCCTCTATCCCTGCCACCACCCACTCCCCCTGGCAGACTGCGGAGTGTTTTATTCACAGAGAGAGTTCAAGAAAATTTCACGCTCCTCTAGGCACTGATACACACTCATAGTTGCTTCATCGTCAAAGTTATTGTGGGTTGTAGCTCGTAACGCCAATCCAACAAAACTGGAAAATAAAGAAAGTGCTTGTTTCCATAAGACTTTAAAGTTTTGACAAATGCATGTAAAGTGATTGACGGGCCCACAAAACAAAGGATGAAGTTGGTGTTGTAAGGTATGGATATTTTAGAGGTATTTTGCAACTTTTGAAGGACAAATGAAACCAAGAGCCTCTAGGCCAGAGGCCCCAGTCTAGTTCAGTCTAGTTCAGTCTGGCACCAGTATGAACAGCCTGTTGTCCAAGTCAATGATTGGCCTGGCCCAACACAGGACAGCATGAGGACTTGGGACACAAGGCTTCCTCAGCAGAAAATATGTTCAGCAGATCAATGCTCTCCTTTGTACTAGGAGCCTTCCTCCTCCTCCTCCTGCGGGGAGGGGGCTAGAATACCACAGGGAAAAATTACGGTCCCCAAAAACAGTAGAACAGGACTGGAAAGACCCCACTGTCTTCCAGAGAGAGAGAGAGAGAGAGAGAGGGTGAGGGAGTGAGAGAGTGAGAGAGACTGTTCCCCATCCCTTCACGGGAAAAGATGATGGCCGATGTGGAACAGGACATGACACGCGGCACAGGAAGCTGAGCACAATAACAAGCAACTGATTTTTTTTATTTTATATAGACAACGACTCTTCGTTGGTGGGAAGGAGATTGTGTGTTTGTGTGTGTGTGCATCCGTGCGTGTCTATAAATGGCATGATTTCCTTGTTGCATGAAAACAAGGACATGTATACATCCCGAAATCCGTGCCCTCATCCGTCATCAACTTCCCTGTCTCCATAGGGACAGGATAATGGAACTGTCCGGAATGCCATGGCCCTCTGAGGGAAGATCTGAGAGGCCACTTGTTCTATTTACAGTGCGCTTGTGTGGATGTGTGTGTGTGTGTGTGTGCATGTGCATGTGTGTGCATGTGCAAGAGAGAAACGACCCTGGTGAACTCTCCATCAACTCTTTTAAGCTCTTTTTGTACTGTAGTGTAGACCTTTTGATTTCAATTTCAATCAGGGGAGAATGTCTGCATAGAACATAGAACATCATGCATAGAACATCATCAAAAACGCTGATTACTGTTTGACTGCCACAGTGTATTGAGCCTCAGATAGTGAGCAGAACCCCTAACCAGAGCCAGGGCAGGATGGGATGGGATCTGAACTGATTTGCTGACAGGTTGGACATCTTGTCTATTGACCTGTAGGAAGCATACCAGCCTAACAAGCATAATGTCAGTGCCCAGCCTGGCTGCAAGCCTCTCAGCCAAACGGATAATCCTCAACCACATCCAAGTGTGTAAACCCTGACCTTAACCCCATACCTCAGCCATGACCTTAACCCCATACCTCAGCCCTGACCTTTACCCCATACCTCAGCCCTGACCTTAACCCCATACCTCAGCCCTGACCTTAACCCCATACCTCAGCCCTAACCTTAACCCCATACCTCAGCCCTTACCTTAACCCAATACCTCAGCCCTGACCTTAACCCCAAACCTCAGCCCTAGCCTTAACCCCATACCTCAGCCCTAGCCTTAACCCCATACCTCAGCCCTGACCTTAACCCCATACCTCAACCCTGACCTTAACCCCATACCTCAGCCCTGACCTTAACCCCATGCCTCAGTGCTGCCAGTCAGGTATGAACTAGACCCAGAGGAACAGTGATGGGAAAGAACAGGGTGTACTGATGTGTGTGGGCGAGGGAACGGGAGGGGAGAGAGGGGAGGAGGTCTAGATTTGGGATGGGAGGTTGCTGTTTTCTTCTCTCATGGCTCTGATTCCTTCAGAGAATCAGTGTGGATCGTAGGCTCTTGTCTTGGCCCGCTGTAAAATATGTGGAAATGAAACGTTCTTCTGTAAAGAGAGGAGTTAGACAGACAGCGAGCAGCTGTGTGTGTTTGTGTGTGTGAGGATGTGTGTCTGTCTGTCCAAAAGCTCAACATGTTATCTCTGGCAACCGAGAGAGAAATATCACCACAAACTGTTGCTGAAGATCAACAGCGCTAATGATCCAGAAGAGAGAGTGACCCAAACCTGTTAAAAACACTGGTCAGCCCTACACCTGAACAAGTTCTAGAAGAAGCTAGAAGAAGCTTCAGACATACCAGTGTTTGTCTTGTCTCCTCTCCAGTCATCGTGCAGTTTTTAAGATCTTCTGTTGCCACCTTCTGCAGAGAAGTGTGTGTGTGTGTGTGTGTGTGTGTGTGTGTGTGTGTGTGTGTGTGTGGACAAGGATTTTGTGTGTGGATGAGTGTGTTGAGACATTTTTCCACTAGATAAATGTTTATGGCACATTGACTGTAGATGACACAAGGGTATACTGTAGGACGTTTTGTTTGTATGTATGTGTGTAGTCTGGTTTCAGGACGTCAGTTAGATGGTTAGGGTGGGGTGGGGAAGGGGGCGGGGCTGACTTCAACCTTGTTAAAGAGAAGTGTCTCTTTCCAGACACACACACACACACACTTCATAATTCAGGAAATGGACGTCACAAGATCTCGTCTTACAGTTCCCTCTGTAAGTATTGGTACAGTGAAGTCTAAATCATATTACATTTTCTCAGACACACACACACACACACACACACACCATCCCGCACACACACTCTTCATAATGGACATCACAAGATCATATTTCCCTCATGACATCTTTGTGGTCAAAAGAGACTCCTCTTCTGTTTTTTCTCGTTTATCACCTCCTGAAAGAAAGAGATGTTTGACCCGTCTATCCTGCACCCAGCTGTGGCCCAGCTTTAAGGGCCTGGTTGTTACATTTAAAAATGATGGCTGTGTTTTAGGGACAAGAGGTGCATTGTGTGTGACGGACAGAGGAGCATCTCTTTTAGGAATAGGATACACACAAACATGCACGCACGCACGCACACACACACACACACACACACACACACACACAAACACAGAGAGAGAGAGAGAGAGAGAGAGAGAGAGAGAGAGATATTGAGTGAAGGTTGCAGACATGTATATTTAAAGCCAAACAGGAGGCCAGATTAACATTCTAGAACAAACGAGAAAGAGTGTATTTTTATTCTACTGATTAATATCATTATAGTTTAGTCAAAGGACAGATGTCAGCAAGCCTCCACTGATAAAGAGGGTACAGTCATGCTGAGTAGCTACAGTATAAAGCCAACCAACAACAGTCCTCTCCATCATTTTGTGTTTATCACAGAATCTCAGTGAGTACAGTCTCTCAAGCTGTGGTGAGTAGTAGTTCATGTTGAATTATGGCTGTAGTTAGTTTACTCATGCAGCATGCCTCCTACTGACTGTACGCCTCGGTAAGCTCCTTAAAAACAAATTATTTCACCACTATTAATGGACCACAGGGCTGGGATTAACAGGGAATAAGAGTGAAAGGTCAGCTCTGAGGAGGTCTGAGACCATGTGTTTATCTGTCCTCTCAGGCATAAACAGTTACAGGACACAATATGACACTGACATAGTTTGACTGACTGGTCATTCAGATCCAAGACTGCCTGAGACCATTTCATATGTTTTATTGTTGTTGTATTTTACCCCCTTTTTCTCCCTATTTTCGTGATATTCAGTTGGGATCCTGTCTCATCGCTGCAGCTCCCCAGAGGGCTCAGGAGAGGCAAAGGTCGAGGCATGCATCCTTCGAAACATGACCCGCCAAACCGCGCTTCTTAACACCCACCCGCTTAACCCAGAAGCCAGCCGCACCAGTGTGCCAGAGGAAACACTGTTCAACTGACAACCGAAGTAAGCCTGCAAGCACCCGGCCCGCCACAAGGGGTCACTAGAGCGCGATGAGCCAAGTAAAAACCCCCTCGGCCAAACCCTCTCCTATCCCGGACGATGCTGGGCCAATTGTGCGGCGCGCTATGGGACTCCCGGTCACAGCCGATTGTGACACAGCCTGGGATCGAACCCGGGTCTGTAGTGACCGCTCGGGAGCCTCCAAGCTGAGATAATTTCATGAGGTAAACAGTACTGATGTTGGAAACAAACAAACAGTCTTGTCATCCAAAGTTACATTTGCTTATTTTCTAAGCAATAATTGAATAATAAGTAATTATCCGATTGAATTTTACAATATTTGTAATTAATAATATTTTAATAATTTACTTAAATCAGAGTATAGTCTGGGTATGGTAGTATTATGGTACTGTTGTCGTGACAACACTATAAAGACCTTCACAGACAGTCTGGTGTAGTTGTTAGCTCCTCAGACTCCAGACCACACATACCCCTTGTCATGTATTGTCATGTTGTGTCCTGTTCCTGTTCTTTCTCTTCACCCTGTCTCCCTCTGCTGGTCGTATTAGGTTACCTTTTCTTCCCCTCTTTCCCCCAGCTGTTCCTTGTCTTCTCTAACTACCTCGTTCACCCCTTTTCCCACCTGTTCCCTTTTTCCCTCTGATTAGGTCTCTATATCTCTCTCTGTTTCTGCTTCTGTCTTTGTCGGATTCTCGTTTGTGTTTCTCATGCCTGAACCAGACTATCGTCGTGTTTGCTGCAACCTTGTCCTGTCCTGTCGGAATCTGCCTGTTCATCTAACCTTGTCCTGTCCTGTCGGAATCTGCCTGTCCATCTGAGCCTACGTGTGTTTCGTCATTAAAGAAACTCTGTTTTGTTAATTCGCTTTTGGGTCCTCATTCACGCACCTGACAGAAGAATCCGACCAAGAATGGACCCAGCGACTTCGGATCCTCTCCACTCAGCCGTCGAGATCCAGGGAGCGATGCTAGGCAGACACGAGCAGGAATTGTCTGCTGCTCGACATGCCGTTGAGACCCTGGCCACCCAAGTCTCCAACCTCACAGAACAGGTTCACCATCTCCGCCTCGATCCACCGGCCACTTCCAGGGCTTTCGAATCTCCGGAGCCCAGAATCAATAACCCGCCGTGTTACTCTGGGGAGCCCACTGAATGCCGCTCGTTCCTCACCCAGTGTGATATTGTGTTTTCTCTCCAGCCCAACACTTACTCCAGGAGCACTGCTCGTATCGCCTACGTCATATCTCTCCTTACTGGACGGGCTCGTGAGTGGGGCACGGCAATCTGGGAGGCAAGGGCTGAGTGTACTAACCAGTATCAGGACTTTAAGGAGGAGATGATACGGGTTTTTGATCGATCTGTTTTTGGGGAGGAGGCTTCCAGGGCCCTGTCTTCCCTATGTCAAGGTAATCGATCCATAACAGACTACTCTATTGAGTTTCGCACTCTTGCTGCCTCCAGTGACTGGAACGAGCCGGCTTTGCTCGCTCGTTTTCTGGAGGGTCTCCGCGCAGAGGTAAAGGATGAGATTCTCTCCCGGGAGGTTCCTTCCAGCGTGGATTCCTTGATTGAACTCGCTATTCGCATAGAGCGACGGGTTGATCTTCGTCACCGAGCTCGTGGAAAGGAGCTCGCGTTCTCCGTTGCCCCCCTCTCCGCATCACTACCATCTTCCTCTGCCGGCTCGGGTGCTGAGCCTATGCAGCTGGGAGGTATCCGCATCTCGACTAAAGAGAGGGAACGGAGAATCACCAACCGCCTCTGTCTCTATTGCGGTTCCGCTGGTCATTTTGTCACTTCATGTCCAGTAAAAGCCAGAGCTCATCAGTAAGCGGAGGGCTACTGGTGAGCGCTACTACTCCTGTCTCTCCTTCAAGATCCTGCACTACCTTGTCGGTCCATCTACGCTGGACCGGTTCGTCAGCTTCCTGCAGTGCCTTGATAGACTCTGGGGCGGAGGGCTGTTTTATGGACGAGACCTGGGCTCGGAAACATGACATTCCTCTCAGACAGTTAAGGGAGCCCACGGCCTTGTTCGCCTTGGATGGTAGTCCTCTCCCCAGGATTCAGCGTGAGACGCTACCTTTAACCCTCACTGTCTCTGGTAATCAAAGCGAAACCATTTCTTTTTTAATTTTTCGTTCACCTTTTACACCTGTTGTTTTGGGCCATCCCTGGCTAGTTTGTCATAATCCTTCTATTAATTGGTCTAGTAATTCTATCCTCTCCTGGAACGTCTCTTGTCATGTGAAATGTTTAATGTCTGCTATCCCTCCTGTTTCCTCTGTCTCTTCTTCACAGGAGGAGCCTGGTGATTTGACAGGGGTGCCGGAGGAATATCACGATCTGCGCACGGTGTTCAGTCGGTCCAGGGCCACCTCTCTTCCTCCACACCGGTCGTATGATTGTAGTGTTGATCTCCTTCCGGGAACCACTCCCCCCCGGGGTAGACTATACTCTCTGTCGGCTCCCGAACGTAAGGCTCTCGAAGATTATTTGTCTGTAGCTCTTGACGCCGGTACCATAGTCCCCTCCTCCTCTCCCGCCGGAGCGGGGGTTTTTTTTGTCAAGAAGAAGGACGGGTCTCTGCGCCCCTGCATAGATTATCGAGGGCTGAATGACATAACAGTGAAGAATCGTTATCCGCTTCCTCTTATGTCTTCAGCCTTCGAGATCCTGCAGGGAGCCAGGTTTTTCACTAAGTTGGACCTTCGTAACGCTTACCATCTCGTGCGCATCAGGGAGGGGGACGAGTGGAAGACGGCATTTAACACTCCGTTAGGGCACTTTGAATACCGGGTTCTTCCTTTCGGCCTCGCTAACGCTCCAGCTGTCTTTCAGGCATTAGTCAATGACGTCCTGAGAGACATGCTGAACATCTTTGTTTTCGTTTACCTTGACGATATCCTGATTTTTTCACCGTCACTCCAGATTCATGTTCAGCACGTTCGACGTGTCCTCCAGCGCCTTTTAGAGAATTGTCTTTTTGTGAAGGCTGAGAAGTGCACGTTTCATGCCTCCTCCGTCACATTTCTCGGTTCTGTTATTTCCGCTGAAGGCATTAAGATGGATCCCGCTAAGGTCCAAGCTGTCATTGATTGGCCCGTCCCTAAGTCACGCGTCGAGCTGCAGCGCTTTCTCGGCTTCGCGAACTTCTATCGTCGTTTCATCCGTAATTTCGGTCAGGTGGCAGCTCCTGTCACAGCCCTTACTTCTGTCAAGACGTGCTTTAAGTGGTCCGTTTCCGCCCAGGGAGCTTTTGATCTCCTCAAGAATCGTTTTACATCCGCACCTATCCTTGTTACACCTGACGTCTCTAGACAGTTCGTTGTCGAGGTTGACGCGTCAGAGGTGGGCGTGGGAGCCATTCTTTCTCAGCGCTCCCTCTCTGACGACAAGGTCCACCCTTGCGCGTATTTTTCTCATCGCCTGTCGCCGTCGGAACGTAACTATGATGTGGGAAACCGCGAACTGCTCGCCATCCGCTTAGCCCTAGGCGAATGGCGACAGTGGTTGGAGGGGGCGACCGTTCCTTTTGTCGTTTGGACTGACCATAGGAACCTTGAGTACATCCGTTCTGCCAAACGACTTAATGCGCGTCAGGCTCGTTGGGCGCTGTTTTTCGCTCGTTTCGAGTTCGTGATTTCTTATCGTCCGGGCTCTAAGAACACCAAGCCTGATGCTTTATCTCGTCTCTTCAGTTCTTCAGTAGCCTCCACTGACCCCGAGGGGATTCTCCCTGAGGGGCGTGTTGTCGGGTTGACTGTCTGGGGAATTGAGAGGCAGGTAAAGCAAGCACTCACTCACACTCCGTCGCCGCGCGCTTGTCCTAGGAACCTTCTTTTCGTTCCCGTTCCTACTCGTCTGGCCGTTCTTCAGTGGGCTCACTCTGCCAAGTTAGCCGGCCACCCTGGCGTTCGGGGTACGCTTGCTTCCATTCGCCAGCGTTTTTGGTGGCCCACCCGGGAGCATGACACGCGTCGTTTCGTGGCTGCTTGTTCGGTCTGCGCGCAGACTAAGTCCGGTAACTCCCCTCCTGCCGGCCGTCTCAGGCCGCTTCCCATTCCCTCTCGACCGTGGTCTCACATCGCCTTAGATTTTGTCACCGGACTGCCTTCGTCAGCGGGGAAGACTGTTATTCTTACGGTTGTCGATAGGTTCTCTAAGGCGGCTCATTTTATTCCCCTTGCTAAGCTTCCTTCTGCTAAAGAGACGGCACAAATCATCATCGAGAATGTTTTCAGAATTCATGGCCTTCCGTCAGACGTCGTTTCGGACAGAGGTCCGCAATTCACGTCTCAATTTTGGAGGGAGTTTTGCCGTTTGATTGGGGCTTCCGTCAGTCTCTCTTCCGGCTTTCACCCCCAGTCTAACGGTCAAGCAGAACGGGCCAATCAGACTATTGGTCGCATCTTACGCAGTCTTTCTTTTCGTAACCCTGCGTCTTGGTCAGAACAGCTCCCCTGGGCAGAATACGCCCACAACTCGCTTCCTTCGTCTGCGACCGGGCTATCTCCTTTTCAGAGTAGCCTCGGGTACCAGCCTCCGCTGTTCTCATCTCAGTTCGCCGAGTCCAGCGTCCCCTCCGCTCAGGCTTTTGTCCAACGTTGCGAGCGCACCTGGAAGAGGGTCAGGTCTGCACTTTGCCATTATAGGGCGCAGACTGTGAGAGCTGCTAATAAGCGTAGAAGCGTAGTCCTAGATATTGTCGCGGTCAGAGAGTTTGGCTCTCCACTCAGAACCTTCCCCTTAAGACAGCCTGTCCATCTGAGCCTACGTGTGTTTTGTCATTAAAGAAACTCTGTTTTGTTAATTCGCTTTTGGGTCCTCATTCACGCACCTGACACCCCTGGTGACATGGATACGAATCTCATCTCCACTCTTTCTCTAAAATCACATTTTATTGGTCACCTACACATGTTTAGCATATGTTATTGTGCGTTTAGCGAAACGCTTGTGTTTCTACTGTAGCTCCAACAGTGCAGTAATATCTAACAAGTAATATCTAACAATTTCACAACAATACACACAATAAACACCAATCTAAGTACAGGAATGGAATTATATATATATGGACGAGCAATGTCAGAGCGGCAAATATTTAGATACAGTAGCATAGAATAGAATACAGTATATACAAATGAGATAAGTAATTCAAAATATGTCAACATTATTAGAGTGACTAGTGTTCCATTATTAAAGTGGCCAGTGATTTCAAGTCTATGTATATAGGCAGCAGTCTCTAATGTGCTAGTGATGGCTATTTAACAGTCTGATGGCCTTGAGATAGAAGCTGGTTTTTAGTCTCTCAGCCCCAGCTTTGATTCATCACCCCAGGTGATGCATTGTGCAGACCACACCCCCCTCTGGAGAGCCCTGCGGTTGCGGGCGGTGCAGTTGCCATACCAGGCGGTGATACGGCCCGACCGGATGCTCTCAGTTGTGCACCTGTAAAAGTTTGTGAGGGTTTTAAATGCCAAGAAACATTTTTTCAGCCTTCTGAGGTTGAAGAGGCGCTGTTGCACATTCTTCACCACACTGTCTGTGTGGGTGGACCATTTCAGTTTGTCAGTGTTGTGTACGCCGAGGAACTTGAAGCTTTCCACCTTCTCCACTGCGGCCCGTCAATGTGGATAGGGGGGTTTACCCTCTGCTGTTTCCTGAAGTCCACGATCATCTCCTTTTGTTGATATTGAGTGAGAGGTTATTTTCCTGGCACCACACTCCGAGGGCCCTCACCTCCTCCCTGTAGGCCGTCTCATTGTTGTTGGTAATTAAGCCTACCACTGTTGTGTTGTCTGCAAACTTGATGATTGAGTTGGAGGCGTGAGCTGAGCACACACCCTTGTGGGCCCCAGTGTTGAGGATCAGCGAAGTGGAGGTGTTGTTTCCTACTTTCACCACCTGGGTGCGGCCTGTCAGGAAGTCCTGGACCCAGTTGCACAGGGCTGGGTTCAGACCCAGGGCCTCTAGCTTAATGATGGGCTTAATGATGAGCTTTAGACTACCAATAACTATAGAAAAGAAATACTATCAAATATATTTCTCATTGTTTGGCTTAAGATGGAGTAGTTGTTGTCCTGACCTGACGTCACCTGAGCTGTAAAACCTCTGTGTTATCATCAACCAGTGGCAGTGTGTGAGGGGAGTGGAGGGCAAATTCTGAGGTTTAGGATTGTATGGTCATGGTGATGTGGTTTACTGTACTCTACGTTACTTTGCTTGACTTTGACACTTTGAAACGCTTGTGAGAGTCACTGAATCTTGTTTTTATCAAAATCTCCTCTTTTGTATATCGCCCTCTAGTGCTCCTATCCATTGGCATACCTCTCTGGCATACACAGGCCAGTACTGTATATAATCTCATTGTTACTCTCCCATGGACTTGAATGACCTTTGTGTCCCAAAGCTGAACAGGAAGAGGGGGATACCCACCCTCTCTCTTTCTTTTCTCTCTCCCATGACATCATACCTCTCCTGTCAGTACGTATCCTTCTGTTTTTCTCCTCAGAATCCTAACATGCACGCACACACACAATAACACACACACACACACACACACACACACACACACACACACACACACACACACACACACACACACACACACACACGTGACAAAGAGGGTGCAGAGGGAGAGGCCCTAGAAAGCAATGGTGAAAGGGAGATAGGGAGGGATGGACAGATCTACACATGACGTCATTGACTAAATTGTTTGTGAAATGTGGTGATACTCTTTCTCTTAATGTAATTTCAACCTTAACCCTAAACCCCCTAGAAATAGCATTTGACCGCACGGGGACTAACAAAATCCTTGTCCACACACACACACACACACACACACACACACACACACACACACACACACACACACACACACACACACACACACACATCAGCTGAATTTTGTTTGCCTGGACGCATTTTGTGTTTGTGTGTATGTATATGTGGGGGTCCATATTTGTGTGTGTGTGTGTGTGTGTGTGTTTGCTGAAGCTCAAGGCTCGGGGGATCTCAGGCTGAGAACAGCAGGGCTTGGCCCTCCAGTATTCCAGGGGTCTTTGAGGGCCTGACACCTGTGTGATTGCCTCACACTGCTGGAATGAGACATCTGTGGTCTGAGACCCAGACACATTTGTGTTGGAACAGGATCCAGCTGCAGTGTGTGTGTGTGTGTGTGTCTGTGTGTGTGTGTGTGTGTGTGTGTGTGTGTGTGTGTGTGTGTGTGTGTGTGTGTGTTGACAAGGATTTTGTTAGTCCCCGTGCGGTCAAATGCTATTTCTAGGGGGTTAAGGTTGGAATTACATTAAGGGTTAGGAGCTGGGGTTAGTTTTAGGGTTGGGGTTAGGAGCTAGGGTTAGGTTTAGGGTTAGGAGCTGGGGTTAGTTTTAGGGTTAGGGTTAGGAGCTAGGGTTAGGAGCTAGGGTTAGGTTTAGGGTTAGAAGATGGGGTTTGTTTTAGGGTTAGGAGCTAGGGTTAGGTTTAGGGTTAGGGATAGGAGCTGGGGTTAGTTTTAGGGTTAGGGTTAGGAGCTAGGGTTAGGGTTAAGGTTAGGAGCTGGGGTTAGTTTTAGGGTTAGGGTTAGGAGCTAGGGTTAGAAGCTAGCCAATTGCATTATAGTCCACTGTCATTGAACAGTCTGTAACCTCCAACGCATTAACGACATACAGTTTAACACCACTGAGGATACAATTACACCAAGGAAAAGGACTAGAGAGTGGTGCACCAGTCTAATAGAGCCCACTAACAAAACTCCATGACAAATTGATAAGATATGGAGTGCATTCATAATACATTCAATATGTTGATGACGCTATCAACCATGATGAACTGGAATACAGTGCCATTCACAATGATGAGAGATTGGCATGAACCACAAGGTGGGATTAACCATCATTTCCAGATAATTGACGTGGACAAAAGCCAATCCCACTCCAGCCAGAGATACCTCTATAATCCACCAGTCTGAAGAGCCTTTGTACCATCCCCTGTTGCCAGATGGCCTTTTCGGAATGTCCGTATGGGTCAAATGTTCCGATTTTGGAAAACTGGTCCTTTTCGCACGCTGGGGTACAGGCTCCTTTCTTTTCCCAGCTGTGACGGGAATTCCTAGACTGTTGCACAACGAACGAACAAGCCAATCAGGGCTCCAACCAGCTCCAACAGGTCTCCCTGATGGAGAACACATGGGACTGCCATGGTGATCCACTACAGTGATCACATTCCACAGCAGACCCCAAAGCAGACCCCACAACAGATCCCTCTCTACCTGGAGAACATTCTACTGCCTCATCCACACCACAGGAATAACCTCTGACATTTAACACACATGTAGTGTTCATATAAATACCAGAGGATTAGGAGGACATCTAGTCAACCCCTTGACCTGTGTTGTAGGAACTGTGTGTGTGTGTGTGTGTGTGTGTGTGTGTGTGTGTGTGTGTGTGTGTGTGTGTGTGTGTGTGTGTGTGTGTGTGTGTGTGTGTGTGTGTGTGTGTGTGTGTGTGTGTGTGTGTGTGTGTGTGTGAGCCCCACGTCTGTAGAATTGGGCTCTGAGTCTAAACACATTAAGGCTAATGTAAACGGGGCCCGCAGCAGCCTGTCAGACAGACTGTGTTAAACAAGGAGACGTCACTCCTTCACTCCTCCATGAGAAACAAAGAGAGTGACGACAAATGACACACATCTGTCTATTCATCGTCTATCCTCCTTCTTTCCTCTTTTCATTCCCCTCTCTTTTTCCTGGAGGGAGAGACACGAGACAATGAGTCAGGGGAACTGTGTGTTTTAACAGGAGGTGAGAGCAGGAGGAGCGGGTGTTGACGTAGAACCGGTCTCACTGGTCCCCTTTCTCTCCCTGTCTGGATGCAGGGGTTTCCAAGTATTTTTCCAGATGACTTCATTTTCAGCAGCCAGACAGTATACAGTATCCATATAATAGTTTATTCATATTGCATGTGATTCTTCTACAAGCATTTTAATATAAACAGGTCCTGGGAGGTTTTCAGAACTTGGCTATGTAACCATGGGGACAGAGAGACGGACGGGAAGCTGATTGGCTGACCTCTCGCTAGCTGGATCAGTGAGATCTAATAGCACTCTCATATCTAAATATCATCTCCACAGACGTTTATTTATTCTGTTTGATTCCTCCTCAGTCCAGCCCCCCCCCCCCCTCACTTTCCCCACTAAGGGGAAACAGAAACCCTTCGTCCCCCTGGGCACAGTGGAGAATTGCGTGGGACATTGATTCTCAGGGTGTGTGTCCAAGAGAAACATGGAGGCCAAGACAGGGTGCAGAACAGGCTGAACTCCCCCAGAACCCATCTGGCTCTGTGGGAGGCAGAGGGACAGAATACAGGGTCCTGGTTCTTATGTCATACAGCCTTCCTCCCTTTACTCCTACTTCCTTGATGTCATTCTGAAAAGGATCTGAACCCTGAGGGTTGGATCGGTGAAATCAGTGTAGGGCGGAAACCTTATAAAAACGGATCTGTTTGTGATGGGATAAGTAAGAGACAGCGCCCAGTCTACTGCACCATCAGTCACCCCATAGATCTTCCTCTCTACATGAAACACATGCTCCATTCTCAGCATAGTCAGGAACCAGTGGCAGCATTCAAGTGCCCACACTTAAATCTCCACATTGGAGAAGCAAGATAAGGTACATTTTATGGACTTTTAATGCCCACATTTAAAGGGCCTCAGTGTGAGGCAATGGCTGTCAGCAATCGGTCTCATAGTGATGACATCAGAGGACAGGACACACATGCTGTACAGTATCATTCCTTCCTCCCCACGTCTCAGCCGTCCTGTTTAGATTGCTGTGTGGCAGTGGGAGCAGCAAGGGACTTTTAGTAATATTGGAAATGATGACAGCATCCTGATCTACAACAAAGTAAATAACGGGTGGAATAAATAGCTTAGATGTTATTTATTTTTTATTTCACCTTTATTTAACTAGGCAAGTCAGTTAAGAACAAATTCTTTGGTTGTACAGTATCCGGTCAAAAGTTTGGACACACTGACTCATTCCAGGGTTTTTCTTCATGTTTACTATTTTCTACATTGTAGAAAGTTTTGGCTCTCTACGGAAACAATGGTTGCCAATAAACACAATGAGAGAGAAAGACCACCCCAAGCAAACCCTGGATGCACCCTATATAGCCCCCCCCATATCAGACCTATGCCCCTTCTGCCCACCCCATGCCCCCGCCCCTGCGGCAAGGACCTCAACATGACAGCAGGACCTATGCCCAGGCCGTGAGCAGAGCAACAGGCCCAACCCCCACTATTACACCCACCCAAGCCCCATCCTGAGACCTAAGAGGTATGTATCAGATGCTCAACATGCTCTGCTCACACCTACTGTGATGGTCCGGGCCTGAACCACACAAAAACGACACTAGACACTATGGAACACAAAGCTTTTACTATCTCATCCTGGAATATCCAAGGCCTGAGGTCATCTGCCTTTGGCCTAAAGAGCAGGAACCGAGGCTTCATCAAAGAAATTGGAAATACAGGCATTGTCATCCTACAAGAAACATGGCAAGAAGGAGACGGACCCTCTGGTTGCCCTCTAGGTTACAGAGAGCTGGTAGTCCCATCCACCAAACTACCAGGTGTGAAACAGGGAAGATACTCAGGGGGTATGCTAATTATGTATAGAGCAGACCTAACCCATTCTATTAAATTAGTCAAAACAGGAACATTTTACATTTGGCTAGAAATGAATAAGGAAATTATTTCAACAGAGAAAAATGTCCTCATGTGTACTACCTGTATCCCCCCAATAGAATCCCCATACTTTAACGATGACAGCTTCTCCATGCTAGATAGGGAGATCAATCTACCAAAAAACAATTAGGCAGCAACAAATTCAATCCCTTCTAGACAATTTCCTGGACAAAAGGTTTCACTGTAACAGTGAAGGTGTAAACTTGGCAGTATAACACATAAATGCTATATTTGACCTGTCAGCTTCCCTATCAAATCTAAAAAATTAAAGCAGACAACCTAAGAAAATTAACGACAAATGGTTTGATGAAGAATGCGAAAACCTAAGAAAGAAATTGAGAAACATATCCAACCAAAAACATAGAGACCCAGAAAATCTGAGTCTACGCCTTCACTACGGTGAATCACTAAAACAATCCAGAAAACCTGAGTCTACACCTCCACTATGGTGAATCACTAAAACAATCCAGAAAACCTGAGTCTACGCCTCCACTACGGTGAATCACTAAAACAATCCAGAAAACCTGAGTCTACGCCTCCACTACGGTGAATCACTAAAACAATCCAGAAAACCTGAGTCTACGCCTCCACTACGGTGAATCACTAAAACAATCCAGAAAACCTGAGTCTACGCCTCCACTACGGTGAATCACTAAAACAATCCAGAAAACCTGAGTCTACGCCTCCACTACGGTGAATCACTAAAACAATCCAGAAAACCTGAGTCTACGCCTCCACTACGGTGAATCACTAAAACAATCCAGAAAACCTGAGTCTACGCCTCCACTACGGTGAATCACTAAAACAATCCAGAAAACCTGAGTCTACGCCTCCACTACGGTGAATCACTAAAACAATCCAGAAAACCTGAGTCTACGCCCCCACTACGGTGAATCACTAAAACAATCCAGAAAACCTGAGTCTACGCCTCCACTACGGTGA